>NC_132844.1:18450536-18750536 GCF_048164855.1 Canis lupus baileyi | reverse complement strand
TTTGAAATACCAATCTTACGAATTATTACAGTCATATAAAATGGCAAGACATTATTTTGATCTCATATTATGTATCAGAATATTGATATTTGAAGATATTAATTAAATTTCTTAAGTCGTAATTGCTGATAATTGATGGTGGAAATTCAATTTGAATTCAGATTGGTCTGCCTCTTTAGCCAGTGCCTTTAAACTGGGAGCATGTGTTTTGTATGGTGATCTGTATACTATTAGATAAATATCTAAAGTTTTCCTTACTGAGATGAAGCCTTTAATGACCATAATGTACAGCTAAAAGGAGCTTGTATTCCTTTACTTTGTGAGAGGACCTTCAGAATGACACATTTTGACTATATTTCCAAGCATAACAAGGTCTTGTGCTGCACATGGACTCTCAGGGCAAGATGGGGAGCAGGGAAACTAGAGAGGACACTACGTAATAATAATCCAGGCAAGAACTCATTGTGCCCTGGCCCAGGCTAGCAATATTGGAGTGATGCTAAGTGTTCAGATTCTGGGTACATTTTGAAAAATAAAGCCATTAGAATTTGTGGGACAAATTAAATGTGGTATTAGAAAGAAAGAACTATTGCCATTAGTTGAAATGAAGAAGACTGTGGGAGAAACGTATCTACAGGGGTACCATAGGCAGTTTAACATATTTTAAGTTCTATTTATAACAAATGCATTATATTATTATGCATAATATTTCATATTATTATGAAAACTAGCTTTCAGGTGATAGGACTGTGTCTATTATGTAAGCACCCATGTGTATGATTGCAATCTAAAGAATTTAGAGGGAAGTTGACCCAATTTAGCAAACCACTGAGACCAATAATGTCACTTTGAAAAAGATTCAAAAAAGGAGCAAATGATCAAGGATGCACAAATCTTGGGTAAAGTTCCTAAAGGAAGACTCAATCCTGAGATATGGGCCTTCCTCAGTGTGGGATGGCCCCACACCCTTCTTGTCTCACAGGCTCAAAAGCTTGACAGAACCTGTGGTTCAATGCAAATGAAAGATTTACATAGTTTATAATTAAGCATAACTTATTTTAGATACTCAGCCTAACTTGTGTGTACATGTCTATTTTCTCCTTATTGGCTGTTGATCTAGAAAGCAGATTTTTGCCATCTTTCTACCATTTGCCCCTTTGTGGTTTTGAGCCAAGTTCTCAAATAGACAGGCAATTCCTTAAATACTGAGGTGAGTTTGCCAAAGGGTTTAGTGTAAAAATGAGTTCATATATAGTACATGACAGTCTATAAAAATGAAACTGGAGCAAAAAGAAAAAAATAGTGTATGAGGGATACATTGCACATGGCAATCATAAATCCAAGTTTGGGGCTTGTATTGCAGACACAGAGTTGCTGCTCTATGTATAACTGAAGCTGCAGTTTCGTTACGGGTCCTTTCTCAGAGACTTCACTTTCTAAATTAAAGATATCATGTTTGTTGTCAGTCCAAAGGAAACTATTTTTACAAATTTCCTCCTTTTATTTTAATTCTTATGAGTGTTTGTAATAGTAATAGTTATAAATTATATTAGCACTTATATTTAAAGGTAAGCTTATACATAGAAGCAGATAGTATCAAAATTTTAGAGAAAGCTAGGTAAGGTTTTTTTTTTTTTTCTATTTAATGAGCCATTGTATTTAGAATTAGCAATGGTTCATTCATTTACTAAAATAACTCTTTGCTTTTAGAAGTTTGACAATTCAAACATAAAATAAATAGAATATATTTCCCCTTAAGGGACTTTATCTACAGTTCTAAAACAAATAATAAATGCCACAAAAGGTAGAAATTATTTCCAGCTGTTTTTCCAATGTGGGAAATAAAATCCATCTAGAGGGTGTTGATTTCCACTGGAAGGTCAGGTGATGGGGAGAGAATTTTTCTATACTATCATTTGGAAGAGGGGCCTCACACATACTTCACTTAATGCATGGGCCTTTAGTTCCCTTGAAACATCAAACATGGATTAGTATCTGTAAATGACGACTATTCATGTATCACCCATTGGTTGACATAGGCAAAAATGACATTTTACTATTCAGACACTGTTCTACATGTTGTTCACAACACAATGGTATCCATCCCCTGAAACCTCCACCCTGAGCTCTTAGGTAAATGGAAAATAAAATTCCCTCTGGTGTGAGCAATAGCATTCTGGAAGTTTCTTTATTATTATTTTTTTGATTTTTATTTATTTATGATAGTCACAGAGAGAGAGAGAGAGAGAGAGAGAGAGGCAGAGACACAGGCAGAGGGAGAAGCAGGCTCCATGCACCGGGAGCCCGACGTGGGATTCCATCCCGGGTCTCCAGGATCGCGCCCTGGGCCAAAGGCAGGCACCAAACCGCTGCGCCACCCAGGGATCCCAAAGTTTCTTTATTATTAAATATAGTAAAACCCTATTTGGCATAAATGAAAATTTTAATCTTGATATAGAGGACAGCATGATGTAATAGAACAGCTAAGTAAGAACATGCAATCCATTAAAAAGGAGTAGTTAGAAAAAGACACAAAATAGTAGAGTCTAAAAAAAAAGAGTATAATTAAAAAAAAACTATCAAGCTAAAAACACAGGTAAAATGTCAAAAAAAGGAAAGAAAAAAGAAAAAAGATGAAGATTCAGAAACAGAGGAACTGAATAGAAAAAAAATGAATGGACTATTCATAATCACAGTGAAAGTAGATAATAGTTGTACAATTTAGATAATCCAATATTGGGATAGTTTATGCTCCTAAAAGAGAGAACTCAACAAACAGAATCAGAAAATATTCAGTAATGCGGTTCAAGAAAAAATGTCTGAAATGAAGGAAGAAGTCATCTATAGGCCTAGTGGCACACCACTTTCCAGGAAAAGCTTGATATTGTACAGGTAATGATGACTCATCTCCTAATTATATTCCTGAATATCCATCAAGAAGAAAGGATTTTTAGTCATCCTGGAAGATAAAGACTCTTATAATAAATAAAAAATACAGCTTGAGACTTCCATTCCTAACATTCACTGTGAGAAATCCAAGTGAACAAAGTTCTGAGAAAAATTAAAAGGAGCCCGCCCAAGACTCCCTGAATGCTGACCAGATATTAGTCAGTAATGAAAGCAAGAGAAAGATTTTATCAAACATGAAGTTACTCAGGTCATAGAATACGTATGGTCCCTTTGTGAAAAGTAAATTCCTGAGTATCAGACCCAGTCAGCAGATGAACCAAAATATAAAATCAATGAAGAAGCTAACAAGGGGAACCAAAAGTAAGCATCATTATGCTTGCAAAATGGAGATAAATGCCATAAACCATAATAATAAAATATAATAATATAATTTGTACAACTTTATGAGAAAGAAGAAAGTGTGAACATTATAATGTATTTCCTCTCTATTAGACTGTCAGAAGTAGGAACAAAATGATGAAAAGACCAAGCACATAAACTATTAGATCAACACCCAGGGTTTACTTATCCAAAGAATATGGAGGTCAGCAAATTCAGGGTATATGTGGGAGAAATAAACATTTTAGATTCGATGGAATGAAAAAAATCTGTACCCCAAAATCTTCACAAGGGGTTGCCAGTAATAATTTTCTAATTGTGTGTGAATCGCTTCAGTTGTTTTCTGTCCCTCCTCTTCGTCCTGCCCTTATATATACATAGGCTTTTATACCTAATCCTGGAATAGTGTTAATTCAAGCTAGTTGATAGTTCATAAGTGCCAGAGACCATCTCTGGACCAAGGGCTTTTTTCATCAGTTTTAGAAATTACATAATACAATGCACAGTAATAAGGTGAGATCTCATATACACATCAGCCCAGATTCCATTTACCACCCTCTGTAGGCTTACAAAGCCTGATGTAAGTACATTCCTAGACTCAGGGCTGTGGAACGAGAATAGGATCAGTTACCCAGATGTCTTAGGCAGTCATGTTTATAGGTCTATTAATAAGTTCTATCCTGCAGCTAATTACCTCATCATTTATAGCCAGAGTAAATCAAAAACTGAAACATGTAGATTTAAAAAAAACATAATTCAACCTCATAATGTGTTTCATAAATCCTTGACCTTAGCCTGATCTTTTGCAAATAACATCTTCTATGACAAAGACACATTTATCAGAAGATCATGAGATCTTTTGTTTTTTCCTGTTTCTTTCTCTTCCATTTAATTCAAATAAAATCAAATGTCTACTAATATAGTTTGTGTGTTACCATCCCAGTTTAATAAAATAACTTGAATATACAGTCTATTCATTATTTAATACATATTTCTGCACAGAATGCAGATGCCATATGATATGGCATCATCATGTTAATGAGGATTATGTGTGTCATAGTAATGATGCCCAAATGCTGTCTCTTGAGTTAGGGAATTTATTAGGGGATGACTCCGATTCATGTGCTTTTACATCTATGTAATTAGCCATCATGTCTCCTTAAGGGTCTCCTTGGCTGTAATGTTTTCTCAAGCTTGTTTTTGATGGTCTTGAGAGTTTAGAGGAGTACTCATCAGAAATTTTGCAGACTCTTTCTCCATTGATATTTGTCTGATGTATTTTATATCCCTCTAGACTGAGGTTATGTGTTTCCGTGGGGAGGGCCACCGAGGGAAGGTGCCATTTCATTAAATCACATCAAGGATTCATATAATCAAAATGACATCATTGCTGATGCTGACCCTGATAACCTAAGGTTGTGTTTGTCAGGTTTCTCTGTAAAAGGTAACTTTATGCTGCTCCTCTTCCTTCTTTCAGACGGTACTCTGTGGAAGCAATGGATAAGTTTTTAACCATTTCTATTTTTCGTATATGTATAACAGGAAACAAAGTTTGTAAAGTTTAATAATTAAACATTTTGAGGATATTTGAAGAGATTTTTAAAAGTTATGTTTACTGAAAAACATAGACTGTATCTAATTCTTATTATTTACTATTGCTAAGCACTATAAATGAATTATCTCATGTAAACATTCATCTGTGATGGAAGTAACTATTCATGCCTTTTTAAAAATATTTTATTTATTTATTCATGAGAGACACAGAGTGAGAGAGGCAGAGACACAGGCAGAGGGAGAAGCAGGCTCCATGCAAGGAGCCCAATACAGGACTCGATCCCGGATCTCCAGGATCAGGCCCTGGGCGCTAAACCGCTGAGCCACCTGGGCTGCCCTATTCTTGCCATTTTATAGACACATAAGGAATTGACTCAAAAAATGGCTTACAGGTCTTGGATACTAGCCCTTTTTCTGATAGGTCATTTGCAAATATCTTCTCCCATTCTGTTGGTTGTCTTTTAGTTTTGCTGTTTCTTTTGCTGTGCAGAAGCTTTTGATCTTGATGAAGTCCCAATAATTCATTTTTGCTTTTGTTTCTCTTGCCTTCATGGATGTATCTTGCAAGAAGTTGCTCTGGCCAAGTTCAAAAAGGGTGTTGCCTTGTTCTCCTCTAGGATTTTGATGGAATCCTGTCTCACATTTAGATATTTCATCCATTTTGAGTTTATCTTTGTGTATGGTGCAAGAGAGTGGTCTAGTTTCATTCTTCTGCATGTGGATGTCCAATTTTCCCAGCACCATTTATTGAAGAGACTGTCTTTTTTCCAATGGATAGTCTTTCCTGCTTCGTCCAATATTAGTTGACCATAAAGTTGAGGGTCCACTTCTGGATTCTCTATTCTGTTCCATTGATCTATTTGTCTATTTTTGTGCCAGTACCACACTGTCTTGATGACCACAGCTTTGTAGTACAATCTGAAATCTCGTATTGTGATGCCCCCGGCTCTGGTTTTCTTTTTTAATATTCCCCTGGCTATTTGGGGTCTTTTCTGATTCCACACAAATCTTAAGATGATTTGTTCCAACTCTCTGAAGAAAGTCCATGGTATTTTGATAGGGATTGCATTAAACGTGTAAATTGCCATGGGTAACACTGACATTTTCACAATATTAATTCTTCCAATCCATGAGCATGGAATATTTTTCCATCTCTTTGTGTCTTCCTCAATTTCTTTCAGAAGTGTTCTGTAGTTTTTAGGGTATATAGGATCCCTAAATATATACAGTATGTAGTTTTATAGGATCTTTTACCTCTTTAGTTAGGTTTATTCCTAGTTATCTTATACTTTTGGGTGCAATTGTAAAGGGGATTGATCCTTAATTTCTCTTTCTTCAGTTGTTGGAGAGGATGTGGAGAAAGGGGAACACTCATGCACTATTGGTGGGAATGTGAACTGGTGCAGCCACTCTGGAAAACTGTGTGGAGGTTCCTCAAAGAGTTAAAAATAGATCTGCCCTATGACCCAGCAATTGCACTGCTGGGGATTTACCCCAAAGACACAGATGCAGTGAAATGCCGGAACACCTGTACCCCAATGTTTATAGCAGCCATGTCCAAAATAGCCAAACTGTGGAAGGAGCCTCGGTGTCCATCAAAAGATGAATGGATCAAGAAGATGTGGTCTATGTATACAATGGAATATTACTCAGCCATTAGAAATGACAAATACCCACCATTTGCTTCAACATGGATGGACCTGGAGGGTATTATGCTGAGTGAAATAAGTCAATCGGAGAAGGACAAACATTATATGGTCTCATTCATTTGGGGAATATAAAAATTAGTGAAAGGGAATAAAGGGAAAAGGAGAGAACATGAGTGAAAATATTAGTGAGGGTGACAAAACATGAGAGACTCCTAACTCTGGGAAATGAACAAGGGGTAGTGAAAAGGGAGGTGGGCGGGGGGTTGGAGTAACTGGGTGATGGGGCATTGAGGGGGGCACTTGGTGGGATGAGCACTGGGTGTTATGCTATATGTTGGCAAATTGAGCTCCAATAATTTTTTTTTTTTTTAAAGTGGCCTACTTGCTCAAGTCCATATAAAAGTCAGTAACCATATTTCAAATCCAGGCTTCTCTGCAATTTAGAAACATAATTCATAATTTTATACAGTAGTGCCTTCTGAGGTATTAGATACTTTTTAAAAGAAGTAATCTCTAATACTCATGCCAGAGTGTCTAGACATTAAGTTTAGGGAAATATCAGAGGTCATATGATCTCCTTTCGTCAGGTTAAGCCAGGTTAGGTACTATCTATTAAACATTTTTGGTATTGGAGTTTTTCCCCCTTAAATGAACTACCTTGCCTTCTTGGCCCTCATTGACTTAAGTTATGGTGTCATGAAGTTTGTTTCAAGGTTACATTAATGATATTTCTGTACTCCATAGAATAAATAACGCCATGTAATGTAATATCATCGATAAATGAGTCTACTATTTATTCTGTCTGTAAAACTGAGTATAAAACATTCTTTAAATAAGTCTGTTTTATGCCAAAATAAGTGAATAATGCAAGTCTTTCTTCCCTATTATTTGAAAATCCAAGTCAGCTTTTAATAAAGAAAATGGAAAAATATAAAAAAAAGTAGATTAACATTAATGCTGACATTTAAATAACTCATATGTCAGGGTAAAAAGACTGGGGAAAAAAATTCAGTAAAGGGTATAATTACATTTCACAAGTCCTCAGCAGAGTTCTGAGTTAATTTTTCTTCTTAGTAGCCAAAACCTCTAATAAGATAAATAAATTGAAGTATAAAGAAGCAGCTGATAAAGTTGTTATAGATGCCAATCAAAAATCTGCCAAGGATATGAACATACACAAAACAACCAAATAGATAGATTGAGTTATAAAGAAGCATCTAATAAAATTGTTATAGATGTCAGTCAAAAATCTGCCAAGTGTATTAGCATATACCAAACAACCAAATTTCTCCAAACTAGCAATTTTCAGTAAACAAACATGTCTATGATTTAAAAAGAATAACCTTGCAATTTGTTTTACAAACATTACAAACACCTCAAGAACTGCTGTGAAAATGTTAGTATTAAAGTGCTGGGGTTTTTTTGTTTTGTTTTGTTTTGTTTGTTTTTACTTAATTTCACAGATGTCACACAGGAAATCTGACATTGAATTAGGACCCCAAATTCTCATTTATATTCTCTATGTAAAGTAATGATACAGAGAAAGGTTGATATGAAAAACAGCCTTGCTTTTTGTAGTACTTAAATTCAAACTTTAAGTGGGCAAATGGTGATTAGCATTTGACTAGATAGAAGGCAATGGAGGCTTTGGTCTTCATTAATGGTACAGGTTATTTGGAATTAAAAGATGAGTTTAGATTCTCATTTACAAAACCGGTAAAATTGTTGGTTGTCAGCACAAAAAGCCAATAAGAACTAGGAATAAACCTTTTCATTCATTTTCCATAAAGCACATACTTTTATTCCCTGAGGGCCAGGGCCTTTGCAGCCCCTGCCAATACTGTGAGCCACAGAACCCTAAACTACTAAAAAAATGAACATTTCATCCTTCGGTGAATATTGTTATTGCCGCTGTATTTACATTGTGCAGTGTATATAGATATAACTTATCTATATTTTCATTTAACAAAATCATAACTGGCATGTAGAAGTATGGAATTGGTTTCTTCTGGATTCTTGCTCTCTTTATAAGAGAGGATGTCCTCATTCTAGTTTTGCTAACAGTATGTTTTTGTTTGTAAAATGAAACAGCACCACCTTGTATCCTGAAGTAAAGCTACAGCTTCTCTAAAAATCTCAGAACATTCAGATCTGTATTTCAGACAAGTGTACTGATGACTATCTTATGAAGTTGATGAAATTTAATTACAAGCGTGGTCTGTGATAGGTTCTATTGTATTATTATTAAATCACTGTATTGAAGCTACCATATTAACCCTCCAAATTTATTCTTTCTCTTACTATCAAAATATAACTTGATGTAACCAAATGCAGAAAAATGTTATATGCTTAATTATGTATATCTATTAAATGGCAAAAAGCCTATAATACCTCACAACAATGAGATTGAACTGAATATAAGATCCACTATAACCTTGTTCTTTTATGACTTCATCAATGTTTATGTACATACAAAATAGAACAGGGTTCCTCATCCATAGAGTAAAGGCTTTAGCTCTTCAGCTTACAAATAGCATAGGCAAATGCTCTGATGTAATATATATATCGAGAGAGAGAGAGAGAGAGATAAACTAATTTACCCAACTAATTACATAGTTGGAGTTATAATTATTGGAGTTTCCCCAGCACAAATCTATGGCATTTATTTTTGTTGTTACTGTTGTTGGTTTCTTTTCCACAGCTTTATTTTTCAAAATATATAATTTATTTACACCTTTATTTCACCCTCTAGAAAGGATCTTTGTCATTTTTTCAGCATACTTTTAAATAGATTTAAATTGGCCATAAAAATGATTCTAGACAACTGCAGGCATAGGTTTTCAAACTCTTCGCCAAGTCATAAAATGATATTCAGTTTGCTCCTCATATAGGTGGAAAATCAAAGTTCCTAGTTGCATTTGTGACTTAGAAAAATTGTGAAATACACTGTGATCCATGCTAATATATTAAAATTTTTCTTTAAGTTTAGCATTTTAAAATGCTATAAATCTTATTTAACAATAAGATTTTCTGCTCTCTAAACCATTGAACATTGCAAACAGATCTAATTCACAACTCATTGCAAATGTAAAGAATATTAAAAATGTGCTTATATAAATTATAAACTTTCTAAAAGCCAGTGTATGCATTTATGATTGCCAGAGCAATGTTTGCATTATGATTTTTAGGTCGATGACTTCATAACCTCTTTAAATTGTTGGCCAGAAATACAACAGTGCTAAAGATGGAATAAGGTATCTTATTTTCCTCCTTGCCAACGCAATATTCCACTCATATGAGCAATTGCCAAGTAAGGGTGACCTTACATTTTTGGTTTTCAGAGTAGATTCCATGCCATAAAATCAAATCACATTATAGGAATACTTAAACCCAGCCAGGTGTCTGGAATTTTGCTTCCCATCCCTTTGATTGCTTTATAATTAGATATTCTATAAGGAAGGTTCACTTGTCACATTCCACTCTGCATTTAGAAGTGTCTGTTTGTATGCCTCGTCTACTAGACTGTAAAATATCAGAAGGCTTGAACTGTGTCTGACTTGCTCTGATACAAGCCCCAACACCAGTGAAGGGTACATCAGGGGTACACAAAAAAATATGTTTCTATAAATACAGTTTCTCAGATGACTAATGGAATGAAGAGTATGTAGTATTAAAAAAAAGTTCAAAAAGCTGAAGTTTTGAGCTGCACCCTAACTCACAACTGACAGTACTGATAATACATGCTTCCTGAAATAGGGTGAGGGAAAGAGCATGTCTTTCCTTAGAGTTCCAAGTAGCCAACAATAAACCATTTCCATTTTGATCACTCCATAATGTATTTCATCAGTTTTAAGGATGATATGCATGCTGCTTACTTTTACCAGAATTAGGAAGAATGTGTCTCACGTTATGGAAACTCCTGCTTTGTGTAGCATATGGAGTAATTATAATCCATTAAGACATTACATATTTTGTTTCAAACTCAGTGACATTTTTAATTTCTGTTGACCTTGTTTTAATCTTCTGGGTTAGTCTAAGGTAATGCCTACTTTATCAAAAAGAAGTTCAATAAATATTTATTAAATGAATAATAAATGAACCCTATTCTGCATAAAATATGTATTAAAATAAAATATACCTGTGTATAGATATTTTTAAAAACATTTATTCATTTATTTGAGAGAGAGGAGAGTACAGAGGGAGGGATCTTAGAAGCAGACTCCCTACTTAGTGTAGAGCCAGATGTGGGACTTAATCCTACAACCCATGAGATCATGACCTAAGCTCAAAACAAGAATCAGATGCTTAACCAACTGAGTCACCCAGGTGCCCTTACCTGTGTATAGGCATTTAAACAAATATGTAAGAGTTAAAGGCCTAATGTAACCAAATACCCTTGATACAAGAAAATTTTGCACATGTTTTCTATTGTTTCCATGTATGACATCATTAAGTAGAGAATCCATCCATCCAGGATTGTGTCTATATAGGAGTTTAAAAAGTATATCTGGGAACTGAAGATTTTTAAGAGAAATAAATGACTTTTGGTATCCATCAGATCTTCAAGTTCCCAGCATATTCATTCTCCTATAACCTAGATAATTGCTCAGTTCTCATCTGCTGAGAATCCTATTTTGACCTGAATTTGAACTCTATTTCCTTGACATATCAAAAGAAATAATCAACTCCTAGATTATACAACTAATTTCAAAATCTTCTGTAAATTGAAAAATAGGATGGGGATGAAATATTACATTATAACAAATTCATTTAATCATTTCATTTCATTAAACTATGAAACTAAAATTAGATAATATATTCAATAAATATGATTCAAAGTTGAACATATGGTATATTCAGAAAATAATATTTTAAAATATTCCAAACTTATGATTTCTAGGAAATGAAGAAAGTTGGAGAATATTTAGGGGTTGAGGTTGATTCAAAACTGAGGCTAAATCTAATGTGAATAACATTATCAAACTCTAAAGAGAACAGGAAATAGAATATGCTTGCTGATGACCTTATAGTTATAGAATTAAACTGATTGGTTCAAATTAGATGCTGGGGAAGAGACATGACAGGAGGAAGCAGAATTTAGTAACAATTTATTATTACTTATAAGAAGGAATCAATAAATCATACCCCCACAAAAAAAAAAAAAAGATTAAGGGTGCTATGGAAAGGTACTAAATATGAAAGCAACCACAGAACAAATGCACAAAACTTCCATAACAAAATTTTGAAAAAGGTATCTGTTTGTATTAAAAGTACAAAGGTAGATACACAATAGAAGGATAAATTAAATGTTAAGGGGGAAAACTATTGCCCCTAAGAGGAGAGAGAAAATAGCATAGCAGGGCAAACTCAGATCCTAGATTTCTTTGTTTTGGGGATGTGACTAGATTTCTTTGTTTTGGGGATGTGACTTTAGAAATCTATAAACATTTCACACTTACCTCTAAAATTAGATTTTTAAAAGAAATTCTAGAAAAAGAAACATATGAGCCTAAATGTGTATTTAGTCTGTGGTAGAAAGAGAGAAAATTTTTAAAAAGTGATTTTAAAGCACAGTAGTTACAAAAAAACAAAACAAAACAAAACAAAATACTGTAAAAGAAAATCTTAAACATTTCAACAATGACTTTTGTTTTAGTGTTTGTATTTTTATACTGATATATTTGTAGGTGTAATGTGGGATAAAGCAAATGAGTAATTATTTATTTTTTCTAATTCTACAGTCATAGCATTATTGAGAATTAGAATTCTCAGTAGAGATATAAGAGAAACATAATGCAAAAGAGATTAAGTAAAAACTCTGGAGTAAAAAAACTTTTTAATTCTCATCCAATCCATTTGAATTGGATGCATCAAGATGAGTTCACGATCAGTTTTAATAAAAATATCTTTAAGAAAAATAAACATATCGCCTATATATTTCCAGAAGATAAGCTTAGAAACAATTACCAACAATTAGCAATGAATAGATTTGGTCTTGAAATATATAGGTATTTCATAGCTATATATTCCCCACCCCGCCCCTCACTGGAAGGAATCAGAACTTCTTATAGGGAAGACTGAAGCAGGAGAGATTCAAGATGAAATGGACTGCACTGTCATGTCAGAAAGTACAGAATCTTTCAAAGATGTGGAGTGCTGTGTCAAAATAATGCAGGAGTCATTTGAAAAGGATCCCACTTGAACAAAATATAGAACGTTTGAATATCAGTATTTCTTGCAAGATTGAAATATACAAAAAAATATTTAAACCCATGAGATCATAAGGAGACCAAAACACAAAACAAAGAGAACTACCATTTACCAATTGGTTATGGTTGAAAGATGCTTTTCACTATTTTGAATCTGATAAAAAAGGAAACAATTACATATTTATCCCCTTTTACCCACATTAACTATTCCACTGGGCAATCAAACACTAGATAATTAGGCAAAAGTATCTTCTCTTTAGAGAAATATTCTACCTAAGATACAATGAAGACATGATCTAAAAAGCGCGTTTTTGGGGTCTGAATTAATGGATTTATGCAGTTATCATATATAACTGCTGGTATCAATAGAGACAACCAAATATGATGTGGATACTGAGGGAAAAACAAAATGCCACATGTATAGCAGCCATGCCAAATAAAACAAAAAAACAACACAACCCCCCCCAAAAAACCAAAAATCACACACACACACACACACACACACACACAGTCTCACATTTATGCACATGCAACCTAAATCTAACCAAACTTCTAAGTTTTATTTTTATTCATAGAATATAAAAATAACAAAAAAGTTATTAAACAATGCCATTGTTATGTAGTAAACAAATTCTAAAATGTGAGGAAATGGTGGACCCAGGGCCAGATTGCTTCAATTACCAATTGTAACCAAATAAAATTTTGCAGAGAAAGAGAACAAGTGAACCTGCAATATAATAGAGACTTAATTATATCCTCTTCAATAAGCCATCTACAAAAAAAAAGATATATAAACTTTATGAGACAAGTGAATATTGAGTATTTTACAATAAGGAAGCATTCATATCTTTAGTTGTGATAATGACCTTTGTTTAGTTTTGATTTTTATATTGGACTTTAATTTTTTAGAGCAGATTTAGGTTCACAGCAAAATTAAGAGGAAGTTACATAGCATTCCCATATGTCCTGTGCTCCTCCTCAGGCATGGCCTCTCACACTATTAACATATCTTAACAGCCTGGTACTTTTGTTAAAATTGATGAGCCTACATTGACTCATCATCATTACTACACTAAAGCCATACTTTATATTAGTGTTCACTCTTGGTATTATATGATCCATGGGTTTTGACAAATGTATAATGGCATGTACCTACCATGAGAGCATCACACAGAGTAGTTTTGTTGCCCTAAAATTCCTCTGTGCTCTGCCATTCATCCTTCTCCCCAACCCCTGGAAACCACCAATCTTTTACTGTTCCCATAATTTCACCTTTTCCAGAATGTTAAGTAGTTAGAAATTATACAGTTATATAGCCTTTTTTATTGATTTCTTGTACTTAGTCATATTCACTTAAGGCTCCTCCATGTCCTTTCATGACTCGAAAACTCATTTGTTTTTAGTGCTTGATAATATTCCATCGTCTGGTTGTAACAGTTTACTTATCCATTTACCTACTAAAAGCAACCAAGATGCCCTCCATGTTTTGGGATGAGGAAGAAAGCTTCTAAAAACATCTGTGTGCGGGCATTTGTGTGGACATAAGGTTTCAACTTATTTGGGTAAATGCCAAGGAGCAAGACTGCTGGGTCATATGGCAAAAGTAAGTTTAGTTTTGTAAAAAATTGCCAAACAGTCTTTTAAAGTAGCTAGACCATTTTGCATTCCCACCAGTGATGAATGAAAGTTCCTGTTGCTTTATATCTTTGCCGGCATTTGCTATTGTCAGTGTTTTGAGTTTTTTGCCATTGTAATAGCTGTGTAGTAGTATTTTTTGTTGTTGTTTTTTACTTTTTAATTCTCTTGTGACATATGATGTTAAGAATCTTTTCATATGCTTCTTGCTATCTGTTTATTTTCTTTGGTGAGGTGTCTATTCAGATCTTTTGACCCATTTATTGATGAGGTTGTTTTCTTATTGTTGAATTTAAGTGTTCTTTGTCTATTTTGAATAGTAGCCCTTTATCAGACGTGTCTTTTGCAAGTATTATTTCCCAGCCTGTGGCTAATTTTCTCATTCTTAGTGTCTTTTATAGAGCAAAAGTTTTGTAATTGTGATGAAGTCTAGGTTATCGATGATTTCTTTCATAGATTGTGCCTTTGGTGTTATGTCTAAAAAAGTCATTGCCATGCCTAAAGTCAATTAGATTTTCTTCTACATTTTTTTCCTAAGAGTTGTATAGCTTTACATTTAAATCTATGATCTATTTTGAGTTAAGTTTTGTGAAGGGTGTCAGTTCTGTCTCTATCTTTCTATATTTAAATATATAGGGATAAATAGATATGTAGACATATATTGCATATGATGTCCAGTTGTTCCACACCATTTGTTTACAAGCCTATCTTCATTCTGTCGTACTGCTTTTCCTCTTCTGTCAATGATCATTGAATATATGCATGGGAAATCTTTCTGGGCTCTCTAGTCTGTTCTATAGATCTTTTTTATTTTATTTTTTTTATTGGAGTTCAATTTGCCAACATATAGCATAACACCCAGTACTCATCCCACCAAGTGCCCCCCTCAGTGCCCCATCACCCAGTACCCCAACCCCCCGCTTACCCCCCCTTCCATTACCCCTTGTTCATTTCCCAGATTTAGGTGTCTCTCATGTTTGGTCACCCTCACTGATATTTTCATTCATTTTCTCTCCTTTCCCTTTATTCCCTTTCACTGATTTTTATATTCCCCAAATGAATGACACCGTATAATGTTTGTCCTATTCCTATTGACTTATTTCACTCAGCATAATACCCTCCAGTTCCATCCATGTTGAAGCAAATGGTGGGTATTTGTCATTTCTAATGTCTGAGTAATATTCCATTGTATACATAGACCACATCTTCTTTATCCATTCATCTTTTGATGGACACCGAGGCTCCTTCCACAGTTTGTCTATTGTGGACATTGCTGCTATAAACATCAGGGTGCAGGTGTCCCGGCATTTCACTGCATCTCTATCTTAGGGGTAAATCTCCAGCAATGTAATTGCTGGGTTGTAGGGTAGATCTATTTTTAACTCTTTGAGGAACCTCCACACAGTTTTCCAGAGTGGCTGCACCAGTTCACATTCCCACCAACAGCACAAGAGGGTTCCCCTTTCTCCACATCCTCTCCAACATGTGTTGTTTCCTGTCTTGTTAATTTTCACCATTCTCACTGGTGTGAGGTGGTATCTCATTGTGATTTTGATTTGTATTTCCCTGATGGCCAGTGATGCGGAACATTTTCTCATGTCCTTGTTGGCCATGTCTATGTCTTCCTCTGTGAAATTTCTCTTCATTTCTTTTGCCCATTTCATGATTGGATTGTTTGTTTCTTTGCTGTTGAGTTTAATAAGTTCTTGTTCTATATATCTATTTGGCTATTCTTCTCATCAGTGCCACATTGTCATGATTACTGGAGCTTTATGGTAAGGCTTGATGTCAGATAGTGCCAAACATCTGACTTTTTGGATTACTTTTTGAAGAATGAGGATGGAGAATGTATGAGTGTTGGAGAAGGTATGGAATTATAAGAATAAATATACATTGCTGGGGGGACTACAAATTGTTCAGTTTTTTAAAGCCGTTCAGCAAATATCAAGTAAAGTTCATACCTTTTAATTCATAAACCCAAGTTTTTATGATTACAAAAACTTGGCATATATGATAAGATGGATATTGCAGCCCATTGTAGCAGAAACAATTATAAATGAGGCAAATGCCTGCTAGCATGGGGATAATAAGGCATAGGATAGTTATAAATTCTTAAAATGAATTTTATCTAAATGTATTACTGTAGATAGATATTTAAAAAACTTAAAAATCAGGTAGTAATTCAAAATGAAGGATATTTACATAATAAACAGTAGTATAAAATTTTTAGAATCATAAAAATACTATATTAATGCAGATGCATAGTAAGTTTCTATGAAAACATCTTAAAAACAACAGTATGTCTCCCCCAGTATCCTGTCCTATTATCTATGTATCCTTTTACCACAGAAAAATTGGTCTTCCATATCCTTCCTCTCTCAGTTTAATATTTCTTTCATGATGTTTCCTCATCTTTGACTACCTCCTTTAAAGTTTATCCCTTTCCTGTAAAGAATCAAAGATGAAATTCAATCTCTTCCATGAAACCTCTGTTCATCTAAACCCTAACACTCATCTTTAGTGTAACTACTAAACTCTAAAAAGTCTAAATTTTACCACTTACAATATATCACAATGCTTGTTTTCTAATTGCTTCATAAGCCATTTGAATGTTTTTATACAAGCAGTGGGCATTCTCCTTTGAGAACATAGAAAGATGTAAAAGATAACCTACCAGCTCCATCAAATTTGTAAAGTGGTGACTATTGCTACATAGTCTGGAGTTTCTATCAAATATGAAGTTCTAAGAGCTGAACACTTCAGGTTTTTGAGTAAAATCTTGTGATCTTCTATTTGAATTTTGAGTTATTTGCAAAGGAAAGGACATGAGAAGTCAACTTGTGACTCCTATGAAGGTTTAGTGCTTTGAAATCTGAAAAACAACTTTAAGTAGAAGTTGTTTCTAAAAAGAAATAGTTAAGGAAAAGAGAATCAACACTCTAAAGGAGGTTAAATGCTAGTCTAATTTTCACAGAGGTTGAAAATGTATTTCAGAAGCAATAGAATGGTAAACTTTCCTTATTAAGGCCAAATGTATAGATTAAGAATTGAAGTTAGTGAATGCTACAAGGGGAATATATAGATACTTATATAGTATGTAATATAATAATGTAAAAATATTGCCTATATCTAAACTTTATTTTCACTTATGGCATTTATTAAGTGACAATTTAAAGAACTATTCGTTGTGCACATTTATCCCCTCAAAAATTTTTATCTTGTATAATGTTTAAATGTCTTGCACAAAATAAGTGTACAAATAAGAAAAACAAACTAGTGAATAAGAAATCAAAATAAAATAGTCAATGGATGAATAAAATTTCTAGTTGCCTATTATTTTGAGAAAATCACAGATTCAGAGACTCTAGATTTTGGTAAAGAAGTTGACTATATTTTTCAAAATATTCTGTTGAAAAGTTAGAACACGTCTTCTCAAACTTTACAATTCATCTAGGAATTTTGTTAAAATGCTGACTGTGATTCAGGAAGTTTAAGGGCAGCCTGCGACTCTGCCTTTCTAATAAGTGTGTCTATTGATCTTCCAAGCAAGATTTGTGACACATAATTTCATGTTATTACCCTTGCTATTGGGATCCTCAACACCCTTTTGAGATTCTGACCCCTTGGAACTTAGTAGATCATACAATTTAGTGACTAAGACTCAGACTTAAATGTCAGGCTGACTTAGGTTAGAGTCCCTTCTCTAAATTTGGTGGAAAAGTTAGTTCTCTACGTTACTGTATGTGAAATATACATGCAATGAAAATGCCCACCTATATAATACACGAGAGGGATAAATGAGAAAAAAACTATATATAAAATATTTAGACTTGTGACTTGCTTATGATGGCAAAAATAACATAATTATTATAAACTTGATAGTAGTGATCATAGTGGTGATAGAGATAGAAGTGGCAGTGCTATTGATTAATGTAATGTAGAAAATATAAAACAAACACATCTTAGGGACACTTTATTGACCTGATGGTGCTTAAGAGTATCTCTAAACTTTCTCTCTGTTGTCTGAATCCATCTCAGATGATTTTTTTTTATAACATTCTATATAGGGTTGGCAGCTCCCCACACTCATAAACACATTTCAAATTCTCTCTCTTGATTTCCTATCCTGCCATCACCAAAACAATTAAGACCACTTAATAAAAAGCTAATGAAAGCACTTGTACTTTTATGGCATTTTCCCTTAAGAAAAGCTTCCAGAGATTAATTCTGGAGATAAGTAAAATTTAGAAATATGTTGGAATTAGTTTCCTTCAAAATTCTTTAGTTAGATTTGAAACAAAAAAGAAAGAAAAATGACAATTTAAAAAATTCCTCAACTCCTCATCCTGCCTGCTAATCACTCTCCCTCCAGCCCTCCTTCAAGTCTATAATAAATGTGAGAACTTTTATTTTATAAAATAATTCATCATTTGCTGCTGCCAAATATCAAGTTTATGGAGATAATTGCTTTGGTTATATGTGACTCAAAGATCAATCTGTGATAACCAAAGCAAGCTTTCAAATTCAATAAAGTAAAACACTTTTTAAAAGAACCCAAATATTCAGAGCAAACAAAACCATTATTTCAAAGGGATATCTGCACTCCCAAATTCATTGTAGCATTATTTACAATAGCCAAGGTATGGAAACAATCTAAGTATCTACCTACAGATGAATGGATAAAAAAAATGTAGTATATGTAATATGGAATATTATTTAACCTTAAAAAGAGAAGAAAATCCTGCCATATGCAATAACATGGAACAACCTGGAGAGGATAATGCTTAGTGAAATAAACCAGAAAGTGAAAGACAAGACTACTACCGTGTATCACTTATATATGGAATGGAAAAAAACGTTCTAAGCTCTGAGAATCTAGTGTAAAACATGATCACTATAGTTATTAACACTACTTGTACAGTTGAAATTTGCTAACAAAGTAGAACTTAAATGTTTTCACCATAAAGAAAAAAGGTAAGAATATGAAGTGAAGGTATATTAATTAACTCAATGGGGGAATCTTTTCACAATATGGATATATGTAAAATCATCATGTTGTACACTTTAAATATCTTACAATTTTATTTGTCAATATATCTCACTGAAAATTTTTAAACACCAAAAATAAATACATAAAGTAACCCAAATATGTGGGCATTTATTTATTTTTTTTATTTCATCAACTCTATCAATAGCCTAGCTGTTCTAATGGAAGGAAAAAATACTTCATTATTAATAGGTTGGTTGTGGATGAATCTCAAAATACAAATGGAAGGTTTTTAGTAGGCCAAGTAGCATTTCTATTCCTGTTACATAATGGACATAACTTTACCAATCCATAATCAAATATGCCACAATTGAGAAAATATTTTTTCTTAGCTACACATCAATCCATAAAAGCAGAATAAAATTAGAAAGAGACCATACAGATTTGGCTCTTTATTTAGTAAGTAATCTTTTACTCTTACCCCCCTTTTTCTTAATAGAGAATAAACTACAGAAACCCAAGAAGGAAGAAGTAAGAAAGATCATGAAAGTTAATATGCTTTCAAATTACACAGGATGCACTCTATTTTCTTCTGAGATATGAAGACAAGTGTCATTAACAGGCTTTTATAAATTCTTAGCCTTTAATTTGGCTTCCTAATTTCATATCTTCAAGATAGCTAGGCTTCCAAATTTCGCTAAATGCAATTTTTTGTTTAGTAAATGCTTGTTTTAATAACAAAGAGGTAACGAAAAATCTCCAAAGCTCCCTGCCACTAGACTTCTTGTTTTCTCAAAATTTAAAAATAAATAAATAAATAAATAAATAAATAAGTAAATAAATAAATAAACAAATAAATAAATAAACAAATAGAATAAAATAAAAATTGTGAAGCTTCCCAAGTACCCATTTGGCCTGTTTTGACAGAGAAAACCGTGGTTGATAATTTAAGCTTGAAAGCATAGAAAGGTTAACATATAAAGCCCAGAAAAACCCTTACGATGTTTCACTTGAGTTCAGGACTTAAGTATCTCTGGCTTCAGTGATCCTTATAAGAAAAGGCAGAATGGCTTAGTGGACCAGAGTATGTGAATTGGAATCAGATGCCCGTGAAATCCAACCTTGAACTTGCCACCTTGAAAAATCCTTTTAATCATTTCATCCTTAGAGATTCGTCACTTACCAAGAAGGGTGCACCACCTTCCACAGATGCCAGAATGAAAATTTATAACTTCTATGAAGCAGAAGTCACAGTGTCATTAAGCAGATCGTGACTATTACAACAGATCCTGGGCTGGGAGTGAGAAATGAGAGAAATTGGATTCAACATATTGGCTTAGTATGTAATACACTCCAGCATATACGTAGAATCAACTGACTACACCTTCATACACAAAGCAAAAGCACATATTGCCATTTAGTCATGTTGCTAAAGATTGAAAATAAATGTCTTTGCAAATGTTAATGTTCTCATTCAAAATGTTCTTTTCTAAAATTGGAATCATTTTTCAGTGCTTTCGTTTTTCACATTTGTAGCATTATTTTGTAAATGGATAGCTCCAAGCAATTTATAATGAGGTTACATTAATTTGCTAAAACAAATTCAAAATCTTTAAATGTTGTATATTATTTGGCTTTATATCATGCAACACATGTCAGAGATGCATCATCATATGCTATTTTGAGATGTTGAAAGAAGGAAGTAAAGTTTATCACAGTTGTTTATCTATTTAATCCATTTACTTATTCAACAAATAATTATTAAATATCTTATATTTCTAAACTCCATAACAAGTGCTAAGTGTACAGTGTTAAAAAAATACACACAAGCTATGCCCTCATGAAACTTATACTTTAATGGGAAACACAAACTGAAAATAAATAAAAGAATAAGCATATAAATGAATAATAAGAGCACAATTTTTTTTCAAAAAATCACCTATCTTAAATAAGCACAGTTTTATAAGTTTAAATGAGAGAATTAAGGCATGAGTCTGAGGATGTGAAATTTAAACTGGGATATGGATTTTGATGAAATTTTAAGCAAGTAAAGGACATTCCAGAGAATTCATAGCATGTGTGAATGCCTGGGGTAGGAAATCAGTCCGTAAATTCAAGGAACTGGAAGGAGGACAATGTTACTGGCACAGTGAGTTAGAGAGAATGTCTAGAGATGAAGTTGGGGAGATGTTCAAACCTAGATCCTGGAGGGTCAGGTTTACTTCCTTGGAAAAAGTCAGTTGAATGGCATTGAATTTTGTTTTTAGGAGGGAGATAACATGATTAACTGTCTAGTTGTAAAATACTATTTTGAAATTTATGAATAATGATGCATTTGAGGGCAAGAATAAAGCAGGGACACCAATCAGGAGTCTTTTGCAGTCATCCAGAAAAAAAATGATAGAGGCTTAAGTCAATGATGCCAGCAAAAATGCAAACGATTATACCAAATCAAGAATATAGAGAATGAGAACAGACTGGGTGAGAGCAGAGAATGAGAGAAGTGACAAGAATGATTTAAAAATATCTTTCTGAGTATGCATGATAGAGGTGCCATTTATTTAAATATGAAAAAAACAAAGCAAGAAATAAGTAAAATCTGAAAGATAAGAGCAAAAGGTAAATTTTTTAACGTAAAAGTTTATCATCGAGAAGCAGTCTGTGAATGTATCAGATGGGTAGGTGCATACATAAATTTGCATCTTGTTAGCAGGTTCATGGCTAGAGATTAAAATGCGGGGTCATTTAAATCCATTAGCCATTAAAGACTGATGAGGGAGCAGTTTTCTTGTAGCAATTTCAGTAGAAACCAGATTGGAGTACATTTTAGAGTGAAAGGAAATTGAATTAAGTGAAAACAGTCATTTTAAACAGTTTTTTTTTTTTTTTTTTTTTTTTTTTTTGAGAAACTTACATGAAGAAAAGCATGTTAAATATAAGCTTTGTCAGAGAGGAGTTTTTATTTTAATTTTTTTAATATAGAAGTATCCTAGCAGGGCTACCCTTGAATGTTGGAATGATTTTAACGGAAAGGAAGTAGTGAACACACAAAGCAGAGAAGTAAACATTGAAAGAAACAAGTTTAAAAAGAGGCATCGAGATCTTGAACAATTGTGGAAGGGCTGGGTCTGAGGTGGGAAGTGGTGGTGTAGTATGCAAGGAGGAAAGGATTGGTGATCTTTAAATAATAAAGTCCTTAATCCCATTGTAAAATAACCCACTTATAGCTACACTATTTCAGAGTATAGCTATGAAAACATTCTGTTACAGTTTTACACCAATTTGTTGATAATCCTGTCCTTTAGAGTTTGAGACTAACGTATTAGTATTGAGCATATATTTAACTATGTATCTGCACAGGTATGTACAAGGCACAATGTATGGAGTGGCCATGAAAGTCTTATCTTCCTAAGAATTCTGCTTCCTCTGTTAAGTATCTGTATAATAATAAATCTGTACAAAAACTGCTGAAGATCACAGGGAAAAGTGAAAATGGGTGGTGAGAAAGGAGCACAGCATGTATCTCCTAACATAGATTGTGCCTGCTTTGTAGACTATGTTTCAAGCAAAATCATCTCAGTTCTTTCACTGCTTTCTCCTGGGTCTTATGCTTCTCATCTTTTCTTATTTTAGGAAAATAGATTGGTCTGGATAGAATTAATACAAATGAATGATCAAAGTAAAGGGGCATTTGTAGATGAAATCATGTCTAATTTATCTCATGTTCATTGTATGATTTTTATCAAAGTAAATGTACATTGGGGTTACAAATGAGCCAGTGTTTTTCAACAAAGGAAACTAAATTGCACTAATAATTGTCTAACTTTGGAATGCATACTTTCATTAATATGTGCTATAGAATCTATGGAGAAGAAAATATTTTGTATGAAGCCTAGAGAAAAAAAATTCTGTTGAGTAATAATAAAAAGTATATGACAGAGAAGATTCATATTAAGAACTTTCAAAAACACAGATTTTGGGGCCCATGCCCAGAGACTTGGATTCAGTAAGTCTGAAGTCCTGGAAATCTGCATTCAAGCAAGTTTTCCAAGCAATTGGCTTGCAAAGTGACCAGATACCACAATTTCAAGAACAGAGCCTTAAAAAAAAAAATCAAAAATGCTTTTTTTTTATTAAAAAAAAAAAAAAACTAACTTCTAGCAGTAAAGATAAGTAGAAATAATACAGGATGGAAAGGTGAACATACTTGGTTGAATTCACTCATTATTTTAACTCAAGTGATATCATCTTTTTGGAGTAGAGAAGATGGGGTAAATAAACTTTTGACTCTTGTCAACTTAGAATTTTCTTAATTAAAATAAATATTGACAAATTTTACCAAGACAAAAATTTATAAAATCAAATTTATGGCTTCATATAATGACATTTTTCACATTCTCCATTAAATTTCAAGTTAAATATGGCCAATGAATTTCAAATTTGGTCTTAAATTTTTTAAAGTACATTTCTATATTTTTTTTACAATTGTATGTACATCGGCAAAGAACAACAAGCTTAGCAACAATTACTGATAGGTAGAAAAGTACTGTCATATTGAAACAATCATTTAAATATTTAAAATACTGAAAGAAAAAAGGTCACTGAATAATATAATTGGTCATAACAGCTAAACATTTTCATACCCACAACATTCCTAAACCAAACTGGTTACAAACACCAGAACAAAGCTATTCAAAGAACATAATATTCTTTCCTTGGTTGCAGATAGATGACATAAATCCGAAAAAATCTACACATCTATTCCATCAGCAATACCACAGTGTCTCAATTAGGCTTACTATATAGTAAATAGTAGAATTAGGTAGAATGATTCCCCCCACTTTATTCTTTTTCAAGTTGTTTTCATTTTCTAGGTTCCATGTCCTCGCATATGAATATCAGAATAAACTTATTTATGTCTACCAAAACCTATTGTCTGATCTTGACAGAAATTGCATCAAACTTATATCAATTTGGGGAGAATTACCATCTTTACCTTGTTGTGTCTTCCAATTCAGTAATTTGGTAAGAGTTATTATCAATGTGCATTATCTACAGGTAAAGCTGCACAGGATGTATATCAACAAATTCAAATAACTTTAACATTAGTTTATTTTTACTCTATAAAACTATTATTTCGTCTTCTGTTCAAAACTAGATAAAATGATAAACAAATGAATTGACCTGTGTGTGAACTATTACTGGGGATATTAAACATTTTAAGTGGTATGGAGTTTATCTTGAAAAGATAAAAGTATCTATTTATTATTGTCCCCAGATAAGGACAAACTGGAGAAATTGCCCTGTGGTGATCAGGTCTTTAGAAGGGCCCAGAGAGGCAGTAGGTAAAGGAAACTGAGGTAAGTACCCTATCAACTCAATAGGTAAACCTTTTACTTCGTGAAACTGTGGGACTTCTCATTTGCCTTCAGCATTACTGTTTTCCTTTCCTCCCTAGCTATTTTACGAAGTCATTTGAAGTTAAACACAAAGGTATGTCTTGTGGAAAGGGCAGAGTGAGAGAGCGTAAGTGACCCAAAGTGATTCACAGACTTCAAACCTCTCTAAATATGGTCTGCTCATTAGTTTCCCAGAAGTGGCCAGGGTTCTGAAAGTGTATTTTCACATCCTGTTCCTCATTTACCTTCTGACCGTGGACAGAGAGACTTCTCAATTGGCATTACACACAATGTGATTTATAAACATATTTGTCAGTATCCACCCCCCGCCCCAAACAACAGAATGAAAAGCTCTTTGCTACACGTACCCTTTTAAAAATTCCACAGGTGATTCTGACACAAAGCCTGGGTACAGAGCACTGATGTGGAGACGAAGGTAGGTAATGCCAGTTTTTAAAACCAACAGATGCTGAGGGCTTACAGAAAAGCCATTGTAACTTCCTACTGATCTCTGCCTTTTCTATTAGCTTAAGTTAGATTTTCATGGGAATTCATGTTTGTGACTGAATGGTGAATTTATCTGGTCACAGGTGGAAATCAGTGGTCTCACAGCCTTGTGATTTAGAAAGCAGTAGGAGAGGTAAACATCACTAAGATGGGATAAAGGGGAATTTTGTTTTGGCAGAAAACCGTAAACCTTCCTGTAAGGTTAAGCTCTACACCACCTCCAGCCAATTAGTGAAAACAACATCGATAGGGCAGCCTTGCAAAAATGGTCATGAGCCTCCCATGCTAAACAACACAAAATTCTGAAAATTTATAGGCAAATTATGTAGAGTTAAGGTGCACAGTCAAATGCAGTCAATTAATGTTATCATTATAAATCAAGATTACAGCTTGCCATGTAAATAACAGTTTATAGTAAACATAAATAACAGCACAAGTGACTCAATTTAGCAAATCACACAGGCTGCTGTGCATGGTCAGTGTACTGAACTGTTGAAGAGAAAATGAGCCAATTTAGTACTGGCAGAGAGATTGCTGGAATGCTAATTCAATATTAAACAGACATCAAAATAGCTGATAGACCTGAAAGCAAACTCCAGGCAAAGACATTCAAGACCAGTAGCAAACAAACACAAAAGGCTTGGAAAAACAAGCTTTCAGAAGTTTGGAACTAATAGCCAAAGGAACCTCATCATCTATTTTAAAATGAAAAAATGAGTGGGAAATATCAGAGAGGGAGACAGAACATGAGAGACTCCTAACTCTGGGAAACGAACAAGGGGTGGTGGAAAGGGAGGTGGGCCGGGGGTGGGGGTGACTGGGCGATGGGCACTGAGGGGGGCACTTGATGGGATGAGCACTGGGTGTTATGCTATATGTTGGCAAATTGAACTCCAATACAAAAAATTAAAAAAATAAAATGTAGCCCATATGCTTGTGGCTCTGAGACACAAGGGCCACAGGGAGCATAGGTTATGCAAAGCAGGGAGGGGGCAGCGTGCCTAGGCTCAGAGCAGCCACTAAAACTCATAAGTCACTCAACCTCTCATTTGAAAAAATGAGAAGATATAAATGGTACCTAACCTATAGAATTGTGAGAGCAGTACAAGTTAGTGAAGTAGCATGTATGCAGTATGTAGTAAAAACTCAATAGATACCAGCTTAAAAAAAAAAAAAAAAGAGTAACACACTATGCTTTAGCTGCTGTAGTTACAATTGATAATTCATCACATCTCTCAAGATATGTTTTGTTGTCCACATCTTTGCTTAAGAGAGAAATATGTTTCCTTGTTGTAAGAAAAAAAAAAGTCTCTCTTAAAAGAGTGGAGTCGTATAGTTTACCTTTTGCATTTCCCTAGCAAGGCAGAAACCCAAACAGAGCACGTGGACCAGGAAGCAGAGGCTACACTTCCCTAGGACTGCTGTAACAAAGTGCCACCAAATGGGTGGCTGACAAAAAGAGAAATGTGTTGTCTCACAGTTCATGAGATTAAGAGTCCGAAGTCAGGGAGTCCCCAGAGCCAGGCTTCCTCTGAAATTCCAGATAGGATCTTCCCTTCCTTCCTCCTACCTCCCTTACCTTGACCCTGCAACTCCAGTCACACTGGCCTCCCTGCTGCTCCCCCAGCATGCATTTGCCCCCTTTGCAAGGAGCAAACTTGAACGCTCTGGAATTTGAACACTCTGTCCCCCTTTGCCAGGAGCATTCCTCCCCAGTATCACTGTGTTAACTCCTTGTTTCCTTCAAGTCTTTCCACAAATACCACTTTATCACAGTCAGCTTCTCTTGACCGCCATCCATAACAGAAATTGAATAAAACTTCCATCTCTCCCACTTTAGGGTTCCCTATATCACTAACATATTCAAAGTTCAACTCTTTGTTAAATGTTTTATTGAGTCCAGCAGAGTAAAAGTAACACTGTAAGCTGTGTTTTTGTCTGTTGATATAGCACCAAGAACATAACCTGCAGAAATTAGGCACTTGATAGATATTTGTTGAATGAATTTTAAAAGATTAAATATAATAATACTTGCAAGGTAGTAGCAAATCGTTAAAAAAGTAGAAAATTGCTAGAACTCAATATGTGTAAATTATTATCTTACTATTATTACTAGTAAATATAAATACTCTGAATAAATTGATGTTAATCTTCATTATTGCACTTATGGAGGATGTACTGTGTTTCAGTAAATATATTTTCTATTACCTCATTGAATTCTTTCAACAATTCTATGAAGGGAGGTATTGTTAATGTCACCGTTTTACCAAGGGGAAAACAGACCGTCAGAAATAACAATAACTTGTTCAAGCTCAATTATCTTATAAATATAGTCAAGAAGTTAATTTTATACTTAAGTATATCAGGGGCACCTGGGTGGCTCAGTGGTTGAGCATTTGCCTTGACTCAGGTCATGATCCTGAAGTCCTTGGATCGAGTTCTCCATCAGGTCCCTGCAAGGAGCCTGCTTCTCCCTCTTCTTATATCTCTGTCTCTCATGAATAAATAAATAAAATCTTTAATAAATAAATAAATAATAAAAATATCAGTTAAGCCATTAATTAGACTTTTTAAATAATGGGCTTGATGAAAATAAATTCCATTTTAAAAAGTGAAATGTAATAACAGAAGTCTTCATGATACTTTATGCTTTTACAATGATTAATAGTCCTAAATGTTCCAGCTCATTCTCTTATGCTAGGGTCCACACGTCCCTAACACTAAAACAGAACCATTCTGACACATGTTTTAGAATTTCCACCAATCACTGAGGACAGTCCAAAGATTAAATAGGATTATTGCTTAAAACTGCCGCTAATCTAAAGAGCATGATCCAATGGTTGTATTCTCAGCGCTGTTCCGGTTGTTGTAGCTGGGATCAGAACTTTGTTACTCTTAAAGGAGTCTTGTGTAAGAGCACAGGAGGCCTCAACTAGTGTTCAAAGATGAAATTCTGAAATTTATTTATTCCCAAAGAAGCTCATTGTTAAGGGCATTCTGAAGGACTTACCATCTGTACAATTAGTCATAGAGCAGCCTATTCATTTACTGTTCTTTGGAAAAGGTACAAGTCATCCCCTCCTCCCACCAAGAATTCTGCCAAAAGGCATAGGACTCTATGGCAATAGAAATCAGACGAGTCCCTATCTATCCCCATCAGGAACATCAGAAGAAAGTTCTCAGAAACATTTAGAATCATGGAAAATCCTTCCTTCCTAAATACACTTTTCTTTAAAATTTCTCAGGAGTGAAGTCCCCAACTGTGGAAAAATCTGTACAAATTATACATAGATTAGACACATTGTATATACCTTGTATAACACTGAACTCTTTATTCCCTTTTTATAACCCTCTGAATTTTAACTGAAGGAACTGATTTTTAAATTTTCATTGGTAAGACCAGTTGATTTCACATCTATACCAACCATTTAAGAGTTATATAAAATTTAAAAAATCTTTGAGAATGAATAGCATTAATATAGAGTACTTACTTATAAATATTTATAGAATACAACAGCATAATGCATAGCATTAATAAAGCATATAGCTTGTTGTATACTAGGCACTATTCTAAGTTCTTTAGAGCTATAAATAAACAGTGAACTGCTTTGGGATTTTGATGTGATTATTATTTATTATATCAATTAGAATAACTATTTCCTGGGGCAGCTGGGTGGTGCAGTTGTATGGGCCTCTGGCTCTTGATTTTGGCCCAGGTCATGACTTCAAGGTTATGGGATTGAGCCCCAAATTGGGCTCCAAGCTTAGAGTGTCTGTTGAAGTTTCTCTCTTCCTCTCCCTCTGTTCCTCCTTTCATCTCTCTCTCTGTCTCTAAATAAATAAATAAATAAATAAATAAATAAATAAATAAATAAATCTGTAAAAAAAGAATAATTATTTCCTTAAGTTTTTAATTTAAATTCCAGTTAGTTAACATACAGTGTAATATTAGTTTTAGGTATACAATATAGTGATAACACTTCTGTACAACACCCAGAGCTTATTACAGCAAGTGTACTCCTTTGTCTCTAACACCTATTTAGCCCATCTCCCCACCCCCATCCCTCTGGCAATCATCAGTATATTCCCTATAGTTAAGAGTCTGTTTCTTGATCTCCCTTTTTTTTTTTCCATTTGCTTGTTTCTTTTGTTTCTTAAATTCCATATATGAGTGGATCAGATGGTATTTGTATTTCTCTGATTGACTTATTTCACTTAGATAATACTTTCTAGCTCCATCCACCTCTTTGCAAATGGCAATATTTCATGTGGTATGAATATATATATGATATATATATATATATCATATATCATATATATATATATATATATACCACATCTTCTTTATCCACTCATTGATTGATGGACACTTGAGCTCTTTCCATAATTTGGCTATTATAGATAATGCTGCTATAAATATTGAGATGCACATATCCCTTTGAAGTAACGTTTTTGTATTCTTTGGGTAATTACCTAGTAGTGTAATTGCTGGATCATACGGTAGTTTTATTTTTAGCTTATTGAAGAAACTTCATACTAGGTTCCAGAGTGTCTGCACCAATACCCATTCCCACTAACAGTTCAATAGAGTTCCCCTTTCTCCATAACATGCCAATACCTGTTGTTTCCTATGTTGTTAATTTTAGACATTCTGATAGGTGTGAGGTGGTATACCTTATTGTGGTTTTACTTTGTATTTTCCTGATGATTAATGATATTGAGCATTTTTTCATGTGCCTTTTGGCCATCTGTATGTCTTCTTTGGAAAAAAAGCTTATTCATGTTTTCTGCCCATTTTTAATCAGATTACTAATTATTTGGTTGTTGAGTTTGATAGGTTCTTTATGGATTTGGGATATAATCCTTTATCAGATATATATATGATTTGCAAATATTTCTCCCATTCCATAGATTGCCTTTTAGTTTTGTTGATTATTTCCTTCACTTGCAAGAGATTTTATTTTGAGGTATTCCCAATAGTTTAATTTTGCTTTGTTTCTCTTGCCTCAGGAGACATATCTAGAAAGAAGTTGTTATGGCTGATGTCAAGGAAGTTGCTGCCTGTGTTCTTTTCTAGTATTTTTACTTCTGGTCTTACATTTAGGTCTTTCATCCATTTTGATTATTTTTTGTCTACATTATAAGAAAATGGTCCAGTTTCATTCTTTTGTATGTTACTGTCCAGTTTCTCCAATTCCATTTGTTGAAGAGACATTTTTTTTTTCCATTGGATATTCTTTCTTGTTTTGTTGAAGATCAATTGTCCATATAGCTATGGGTTCATTTCTGGGTTTTCACTTCTGTTCTATTGATCTATGTGTCTATTTTTGTGCCAGTACCACACTGTTTTGATTACTGCAGCTTTGTATTGTAACTTGTAGTCCAAAATTGTGATGTTTCCAGCTTTGCTTTACTTTTTCAAAGTTGCTTTGGCTATATGGGGGTCTATTGGGGTTCCATACAGATTTTAGGATCATTTATCCTACTCTATGAAAACGCTGTTGGTATTTGGTAGGGATTGCATTAAGTGTAGAGTATTATTTTTAATGTGTTAAAGTACATTTAAATAATAGTATATATTATTAAATAATCCATTTAAAGATTTATGAGTTTTGTACCACCATAATAAAATTCTGTGGTTGTAGAATCAATTTTGCCATATTTCCATCATTAGTATATATCTGCTATGTCCAATTCTTTTTTGTTGTTGTTGTTTAAGATTTATTTATTTGAGAGAAAAAGAAAGAGATACCAAGAGGAGGGATAGAGGGAGAGGGAGAAAGAATCCCAAGCAAACTCCCTACTGAGCACAGAGCCCAATACAAGGCTCAATCTCACGACCCTGAAATTATGACCTGAGCTGAAATCAAGAGTCAGATGCTAAACTGACTGAGCCACCCAGGGACCCTTCTACTATGTCCAATTCTAAGCTAAGTACTATTCTGATTGTTTAGTGTTACTCAGATCTATCTTTTACTATTCTTTTACCAGTCATTCTGGTAACGTTCTGGTACTTGGTTCCTCCTTAAACTAGCCTCTATATTTTTCCCATAGTTTCATTTTTAAGGAATTGTACAAAATTAAACCATCATTTTTACTCAGTATCATGGCTATGTTGATCATTTTTAGTATGGTCTGTATTGAATATTTTTAGGGCAAGTATGGACCGGCTTTTTTTTTCCCATATTGCCAAGTATGACAACATATTATGCTTAAAGTATTATTTGATAACTCTTCTAGAATTCTTTATTTTTACATGTGCAGTATTTTATATTAATCATTCATCTGTGAGTTCGAAATAAAACAATTTCATTATTTCATTTGGCCAGGGGCATACCCTTTTCTCCCCCATTAATCTTCTATTTAAACACTAACTAGCTATATTTCTTCTATGTTTTCACTTCATATGTTCTAGATTGAATTTCAGTCTGATATCTATTAAAAGAATGTTTATGAAAAGTAAGACCTCTAAAGAGAATAACTTTAGAGAACTTGTCTACTCTTCCAGTGGATTCTGCATATTTTAAATATGATATTTTAAAAACCACAAAATAATATAGTTTTATGAGAATCCAATGACCACTCAAGAGAGAAAAAGCCATTTCTAGAAATTAACCTAAGGAAAAAAATTACACAATTATCTTTAGACTAAAGCATGTTCATAATCTCTGTATAGCAAATAGGATTTCACTCTACAATAGTAAAACATTAAAAATATGTCTAGCAATTATTGAAAAGTGTATTCCAATGGCCTAACAGGCAAACAGAATATATGAAGTAGTTGACAATGTTTTAATTTTCATTGGAAACGAATTGAAATATCCTTATATGTTACTAAAATAGAAATTCACATCAAAATTTGCATTTTGAACATCATAGACAAAAATTCTTTTTTAAAATTAAAAAAGAATCATAGACAAAACAGTGTTTTAACTCATCCTAGTACTTTCTTTTGGTGCTATAATTATAGATTTTTTTCACCAGTCTATTCTCTGTCTGAGATTTCAGTTCTTATTGGTATTATAGCTACAATTTCTGGATGCTAAAAGACAAAGGAGAATAGATAACGTTAGTTAAATGTTTATTAAGATTCATTAAATCCCAGAATAACTTCTCAATTAGATGTATAAAAGAATCTGGGTCTTTAAGAAAGTGATTGTTGTAGAAAATCCTTATTGAGTACAGTACCAGGAATAATATAATATAAATCCATGAGAAAATAAACAAAACAAACTTTCATTAAATGCAGGGAAATTGATGACCTTTGTAGTACTTGGATTCTCAACATCTATCATTTTTAACCAAATAAAAATTTTGCTCCAGAAATGCTGTGGCTAATTCTTTCTCTCAATTTATCATCATCAATAGTAACTACTGAGTGGGATTAACTGTGCTAAAGTGTAGATTCACAATAGATTGCATAAGAGTGTTTATTTTCACCACATATCAAGAAACATCATTTATGCACACATGGAATTTACAGTATAAAGAAATATCAACATAAACAACTGAAATGGAATTTACCATATGCCTCATGGATCCCAAGAATAAAATCCTTCAAATTTGGTAACATTAAAAATGCTAATATTTCCGTTCTACAGGCATTTGCTAATGTCCTAAACATCAGGTCAACAGAAAGATATGGAAAGCTATAATTTTATGGAAACCAACATATCAGATAATCATAAAACTCAAGTTATTTATTTGGTTAAAGACCATTCTTATTTCTATACCTTCAAAACAACTTGACACAAAATTTTCTTCTAATTATATTTTTTCATTAAAAATTAAATGCTTAGGATATGTATGGTGGACAATATGAAATTTACCAATGGAAAATGTGGCTTATTTCTTCTTGTTAAATAATAACTCACTTTTCTGGAAATCTAGTTGGCCATGGTCCAAAAAAACGATTTCACTGCTATGATATTATTTTCCAGCATTATCAAAAATATGTTCAAATTTGTCTCTGAGATCAATAAGGTGTCCTGCCAAGTACTGTTGATCATAAAACTTAAAATTATATTGATCTCTCCTCAATTAGGGGGGTAAAATGCCTTTTAATAAAAAAAAATGAGTGTGTTGAGGTCATAAAATTCTGTGCAAACAATATTCTAAGTCCTATTAACCTCCATGCTATCATGGTTAAGAACAGTTTTCAAACATCACATAATGAAATGATTACACTAAGGCAAGTTTCTGAGTGGAAAAAGAGATGATTAAAACACCAAGCATTTACCAGAGCTGCAAGAAGAGAAGTGTTGAGTGGGTCAGTAGACATATTTACTGTTAAAAAATCTACATAAATGAGCCTAGACAGAGAAAGCATCTGTGAATTTGTTAAATTTGAAAACTCTGAAGAGAATAATAAATATAGCACAGGCAGCATGAAAAAAAAGTCAGTGGAGTTTGGCAGTCTACTGTGCTAAAAGTAGTTGTATGTACAAAAATGGAACCTTATACAGCTGGCTTAAGTATAAAGAACCAAAATGTAGAGCCAAAAACTCTAGTACTTTAAGAGCCCTTATAGAATATTCAATAAAAAAATTTAAGTTTCTATTAATATTAAGGAATGTATTTTGGGCATGTAGTTGAGAAAAAGAAAATAAAGGGGTTTAGAAAAATATGTTAGAATAGACAAAATGATTGATGTAAAACTATTATCGGTTTATTATTAACCATATACCATCACTGAACCACATGTATGTGATCACTACTCATCTAGCTACCTTTTAGACAGTGTATTCGAGTTAGTTTAAAATTGGGTGCTGCAGATAAAAGAATTATTTTTCTGTTCATCATAGAAAAACATATCTTGTGATTAGGATAGGGCAATTGTCTCTAACATTGACTATAAATCTATTCATTTATTAAATTTTTAACTATCTTAAATTAATTTATCAGTACATATTGAAAGAAGATTGCAGCATTTTAATGAGTTGCAGAATTTTAAATTCCACCTGGTACATAGGTCAATGTTGAATTATAAATTTTTAAAACTTATCTCCAAACTATTACCATTTTAGGTCACTGTCCTAATTATCTCTGCAGCAGCAAACATCTTAAGAAAGAATTGTACTCCTTGGATCTGTAACTATGAGAGATTTACTTTCACCATGCTGGTAGAAGCTGAGGTGGGACATAACCAGGGATGGTTTATCTCCTACTTTGACACTATTGCAAAGACAAGATGTTCATTAGGGTCCACTTGTACCCAAGAGGTTCTCTTACATGATTTCTGTGCCATGGTAAATTTGGGAATAAATTCAGTCATTCATTCACCTGCTCATTCACTACTTCAAAAGTATTTATTATCTACTATAGGCTGAGCTTATGCTAGGTGCTGGGGATATAGAGTTCTTAGACAATACAAGGCCCTGAACTCTTTATTTAAGAATAACTGAAAATAACTGAAAATTAAGAATAACTAAATTCTTATTAAATTTAAACAAATGACTATACTTAATAAATAATTAAATTGCAGACTCACAATGAATCACAGATGTTTCTAAGAAAGCAATATACGATGTATTGGAGTTTTATAATTATTTCTCTTTCTTAAGGGTTGACAATAACTTGCAAGTGGAAGAGGTTATAACTGCCTAATTCCATTTATTATCTTTCCTCTTGCTCTTGTTCTTCCAGTTTCTGAAGATGGCTTGTCCTTATTGATACCATGAGTTGATAGCTGAGTTGATCACAGTCTCAGAGGATCTTCATCCTCATTTCAAGAGGGATTGCCAATGTTGTCTAAATAAGAGTCCTACCATGATATTTCCATCATCTCTAGGGTTTGCTAGCCTTGCCATAGAACTTCATTATTGTGTTTGTGTTTACTCTTATTCTTTGTTTTTCTCATTCTCTGTATGCCTCATGTACTGGGAGCTATACACAGGGATTCTTCCATTGCTACCTTTCTCTCATCGCAGAATATTGGACTGCCCTCTTTTTCCTGAATCTTTTTTGCCCTCACCACATACAGTCTATAATACTGTGTTGTCCAGGCTCTTTTTTTCCTCTATATGTCAATTTTAAATTTCTGACTTTGGGCATAGAAAAAGAGGTTATTTGTCCACTGCTCAGTAAATCCCATTATTTTAGTTGAAAAATATTACCATTCATGTCCAGCTGAAAGAAATAAAGAGTTCTAAGAAACTGTTAAACTTTTTTTTTTTTTTTAAGCACAACTCTTTTCCTTTTACAAATGTTCATAGCTGGACAATTGTATTGTGAATTTCACTATGAACTGTAAATATAGTGACCCACTTAGCACAATGACACTTTTGGCCTTTGCATAATGGCACACTTCTTTGTACATGGCCCAATTATTGATGGCCACACTAATATCTCTCTTTAGACCCAGCTGGAATATTTGGCTGTCATGATTTCTTTAGAATTAACATTTCCAAAAATAAAGTTATCTGAATATTGCCCAAACCACTCAAGGTTTCCTTTTTCTCTTGCCTTTTCTATTTTTAATATCATCTACATAAATAGGCTAAAAAAAAATTGAGTCCCTTCCTTTCATTAATGCTCATCTGCCTTTAAACTCCTAATATCCTTTGGGTTTTCAGTTTCACCTCCCAAACCATTTCCTCTTCTTTATTCTAAATGCAGTTTCCCTAATAGATTTTCTCATTAGCTTTATTTTTTTTAAGTTTTATTCCTTTTTATTTAATGTTTCAAGCTTTTTACTTAAATTCCAGTTAGTTAGCATATAGTGTTATATCAATTTCAGGAGTAGAATTCTACTAAATCACTTATGTGTAACACCCAGTGCTCATCACAAGTGTCCTCCCTAATATCCAAGACTCCTCTAAAAAATTGCTAGAACTGATACACAAATTCAGCAAGGTCACAGAATACAAAATCTATATACAGAAATCTGTTGCATTTCTATATACCCATAATGAAACAGCAGAAAGAGAAATCAAAGACTCAATCCCATTTAGAGTTACACCAAAACCCATAATATACGTAGAAATAAACCTAATCAAGGAGGTAAAAGATGTGTACCCTGAAAACTATAGAACGCTTATGAAAGAAGTTGAAGAGTACACAAAGAAATGGTAAAACGTTCCATGTTCAAGGATTGGAAGAACAAATATTGTGAAAATGTCTATACTACCCAAAGCAATCTACCCATTTAATGTAATCCCTATTGAAATACCACCAGTATTTCTTACAGAAATACAGCTGTTTTACAGCTATGCAAAGCAATCCTAAAATTTATGTGGAACTACAAAAGACCCTAAATAGCCAAAGCAATCCTGAAAAAGAAAAGCAAGGCAGAGGCATCACAATTCCGGACTTCAGAGATGCCTGAGTGGCTCAGCGGTTGGGTGCCTGCTTTCGGCTCAGGTCGCGATCCCAGGATCTGGGGATCGAGTCCCTCATCAGGCTCACTGTGAGGAGCCTGTTTTTCCTTCTGCCGATATCTCTGCCTCTCTCTCTCAGTCTGTGTCTGTCATGAATAAATAAAATAAATCTTAAAAAACAAACAAAACAAAACAAAACAATTCTAGACTTCAAGCCGTATTACAAAGTTATAGTCAGCAGGACAGTATGAAACTGGCACAAAAACAGACGCATAGATCAATGGAACAGAATAGAAAGCCCAAAAATGGACCCACAACTTTTTGGTCAACTAATCATCAACAAAGCAGGAGAGAATATACAATGGAATAAAGAGAGTCTCTTCAATAAATGATGTTGGGAACACAGGACAGCAATATGCAGAAAAATGAAACTGGGGACGCCTGGGTGGCTCAGCTCTTGGGTGTCTGCCTTTGGCAGGATCATGCCTGGAGTCCTGGGATCGAGTCCCACATAGGGCTTCCTGCATGGAGCCTGCTTCTCCCTCTGCTTGTGTCCCTGCCTCTCTTTCTCTGCCTCTCGTGAATAAATAAATAAAATCTTTAAAAAAACAAAACAAAAAAAAGAATGAAACTGAATCACTTTCTTATACCATACACAAAAACAAATGCAAAATGGATGAAAGACCCAAATGTGAGACAGAAAACCATCAAAATCCTAAAGAACACAGGCAGCAACCTCTTTGACATCAGTCATAGCAACTTCTTACTAGATACATCTCTCCAGAGGCAAGGGAAAGAAAGGCAAAAGTGAACTATTGGGATTTCATCAAGATAGAAAGCTTCCACACAGTGAAGGAAATAATCAACAAAATTAAAAGGCAACCTTTGGAATTCGAGGAGATATTTGCAAATGATGTATCTGATTAAGGGTTCATTTCCAAAATCTATAAAGAACTTATCAAACTCAACACCCAAAATACAAATAATCCAGTTAAGAAATGAGCAGAAGACATGAAGAGAAGTCTGTCAAAAGATATCTGAATGGCTAACAGATGCATGAAAAGATGCTCAACATCATTCATCAGAGAAATACAAACCAAAACTACAATGAGATACCATCTCACTAACTTTAACTGAGAGGATTTTACTCTTTTAACAGATCTTCACATCTCCATTTGCCCTTATTTTTGCAGCCACATCATCAAACATTCGGCCTTGATATGTCATTCTGATTTTAAAAAGCCAGCAAAATCTCCCTAATGCCTAGAAAATAAAGCCCACATTCCAATCTTACTCCTTATTTGTTTTTGTTCCTCTACTTTACTCTCCAGAGTATATCCTCTTCCCTAAATATTATTTTTACTTCTGTTATATACATCTGTTCCTTCTAATAAAATGTATCTCTCTTGTGGAATGTTCTCCTAGTCTCTCCACTGCATACCCCTTCTCTAAACCTTTATGTCCAAATCTTGCCTATTCAGATCATAATTAAAATATCACTGTGTCTATCTTGCATGCAAGATCCAGTTGACTCTCTTTACCTTTCTCAATTTTATTATGTTAATTTGTTTGTGATTTATTTTGCTTTGCTTTTTTTTTTTTTAAGATTCTATTTATTCATGAGAGACAGAGAGCAAGAGAGAAAGAGAAAGAGAGGCAGAGACATAGGCAGAGGGAGAATCAGGCTCCTGCAAGGAGCCTGATGTGGGACTCGATCCCAGGATCCCAGGATCGTGACCTGAGCCAAAGGCAGAAGCTTAATCACTGAGCCACCCAGTTGCCCTGCTTTGCTTTTTTTGTTATTATTTACATCATTTCTTATTCAGAGTGTATTGTGGAAAATATTTTTTTTCTCCTGGAATTCAATTGTACCTTGAGAGAAATGACTGTGTTTCCTTATTTAATGAAAAGAAACTGAGTTTTATAGTCAGATAGACCTAACCTTTCTATAGTCTAAGAGATTTGAAGAGGTTTGGGGCAAGGTGTGGATTAGACCCTTGCATGTATAAGTATGCATGGACCTTGAGGTGAGGAAGTTCTTTAATTAACTATCAGTAACAGAAAAATTAAACATAATATGTGACAGTTGAGATGAGAATCTTACAATGTCTAGGTGTCTTCCATGAATACAAGCCTAGAAACCTAAAGGGTAAGATGTCAGCATTTTGGGTGCCCTACAGTTTCTGCATTATTCTTGCTTTTTGACTCATCCTGCTCTGGGAGATCACCTGTGTCTTGCTAATGAGCTACTTTGAAGTCTTTTCTTTGTCCTAGACTTTCACCAGCCTTTTTCTCCTAGAGATGTTCACAATCACTTCTCTGATTTGAGTAGGAAAAGATTGTCCACTCAACATTCAAGCATAGCATTTCTCAATGGCAAGCTCCCCAAAATTGAAATAAGAAATCTCATCTTCTGCTCTATTGTTTAATTATTCCTGCGAAAGACAGGATTAGAAAAATATATATTAAAAAAGATTAGAAAAATATTGACAGTGACACCTTAGTTTTGCACAGGTAATGTTTGCTGCAATAGGCTCAAAGGATAGAGGAGAGGAGGCTGAGGGTTGGTCATTGTGCATGGCCTCTGCTCTGCAGCAGTTAGGACATGGAGGATGTGCTCAGGTTAACCACAGTGTGGCTCTGCCTTGTAGTAGAAAGCCAAGACAGGTATCCAAACACTTGAAAACCTTTGGCTGCACCACCCATCAACTCCAGCATAAATACTTTATGTAGCAGGAAATAAAACTTATGAGCTTTTGGGAAATCACAGCACCTAGAAATAAAATCCCAGGGATAGTGCATGGAACAGTTTCTTAATATAACATCATGCATAGTTTTCGTTGCCCTGGCTATGTATCACAAGGTCAGGTCCACATTCAAGAGAAGATGACATAAATGTGTAAATAGCAGGAGGCAGGAATCATTAGGGCCTCCTTAGCAACTGTTTACCACAATGTTTGACTTTAAAAAAGATATAATTGGTTAAGTGTGGAGTTTAAAAGTAGAAGCTAGAACAACAACATAACTTGTGGCAGTTACCCTCCAAAGTTTATCAAAGTAAAATCTCTGGCTCAGTTCAACAATGAGCATAGAAAAAGACAGAAGAAGAAATAATACCAAGAAACACTCCCTCTGTCTGTGTCTCTGTCTCTCTCTGTGTGTGTGTGTGCGTCTCTCATGAATAAATAAATAAAATCTTAAAAAAAAAATGAATGCAGCTGTGTCACTGAAGGAAAGGGAAAGTCAGAGCAATCCTTAGTTCCTTTAAAAAAAACACTTTTTTTATCAAAATAAATTTATTAAAAGTATTCAAAGACCACGTCAAAGTTTAGCTGCTTTCAGGACAGTTTTTGGCACTCATCATGAACAATGTAGTTTCCTACACAACAGCACTCGTTCTGTTATAACACTTAACGATTCAAACAGACCATTTCAGTTTTAGTGTTACAGAAGACAACAGTACTGATGATCTGTAGTTGTATGAACTTCAACACCCTTGCACACAGTAAACATTTTAATATTACTTATTCTAAATAACTAAAACTAAAACCACTATGTGGTAATGGACCGATTTAGGGAAAGATATACAAACAGCTAGCTAAGGCCACATAATCCCAGACCTATTGATTTTAAATGTGTTTGGACCAACAGTATCACATCAGACCTTTGGGTCTCCCATTCCTGCCTTTCCAGTGTGAGTGAGACACACCACATTTAGACCACTTTCTCCCTGGGTTCTAGACAGAGCTATGGGAGCCGTCCCAACACAAGCTTCTCCTACACAGTCACCAGCTTCCTGATTCACTGACTCTGAATCAATAGTTCTGAGTGATGTTTCCTGAACACCCAGGCTAAATTCAAGGTCAGTCTTTTTGGAAGGTCACAGCCTTTCCCCTTAGGAACAAAATGAAATGTCCTCCACTCTTGGGCTCCCCTTTTCGTCTCATGTAGCATGGGGCTCTGTGGCAATCTGTGGCTTTTTACACAAGTCCTGATAGGAGAGGAGAAAGAACTAGTGAAGAATTGTTGGGGAAGAGCGTCCAGAGGATTTAGAAAGAAGCCTGGCTGAGAGAAAGAGGCTTTGCAGGCAGACAGGCATGAATTAGAGCCCCGTTTTGCACCTAGTGACAGTGTGATTTTGAGCAAGTTATTTATCAGTTCTGAACTATCATTCTTTTACAAAAATGAGGTAACCACATTTGCCACTTATTATTTGGAATAAATGTGGAATAAATAAAAAATTGAATGACTCTGTACGTATACATGCTTGGCACAGTGAAAATGCAAAAGATTATCTCTTAGGGACTAAAGCCAGATACAGTATCATGAAGGCTATCATCCTTAAATATAAAGTAAGCTTGAGATTTAATAGTAGATCAAAATGGGAATTATTTATCATAATTCTTTTTCTATCATCTCATTCAACATGAAATTGAGAGGCATGAAACAGAATTAATAATTTTAGGCTTCCTAACCTCCTAGGCCGCCAACCTGCTTCACTAAAAAAACAGAACAGGTTCCTATGTTTTGAGCTAACTTTATTGCTGAACTTAGTATGTAGCAGCTGCTTAGAACATCCTTCCTTTACTGCTACAAATGGTAAGAAAGCCTCCTGCTTGGGTAGTGTCAAGTACACAGCGCAGTGGTGGATATTTCAAGTCAAGGCTAACTTGCAATGGCACAGCTGTACAGCTATCTTCCTGGCCACAGCAGAAGCTCAAGGTAGCCAAAGAGTGGTTGTAACTTCAGTTAAAATTTACCAGGCTATGAGTGTGTAAACTCCTGTGGGAGGCTTCAACTACATTAAAAGATTCAGATCTCGGTATTATTTGTGAGCAAATTTTAAAAATGTAGTGTAAGAATATTTTACCACTGATACATAATACAGTTTAGTTTTTAAACATGCTTCATTTAAGTGATTTCTTATGGCACAAAATTCATAAGAAACTATAACTGAAAGTTTGTTTATAATACAGAAATCTAGAAATCCAGAGATAATACATTTAAAAATTTGGCTTATAGACAGGCTTCAAATCTTATTGATAAAAAAATAGTTATGTGAATATACATGTATAAAATACATGTATAAATACATGTTTAAAATGTAAAATAAAAATTTAGGCAAACATCATACTTTATATATTCCTCAATACATTATTTTCAATTTAATAATACCACATAGATATGGTATACCTCATTAAATATCCTTGAAAGCATGATTTTAATTATTATATGATAGTTCTGTTTGTAAAATTAAGTCAAACAATTTTTTATTTTGGCAACTTAGGCATCATTTTTGTACTTTGTTTTTATATTAAGATAATACTGTAAAACATATATCAAATATATGTGCACACACAGTCGTGGCTATTACTGATGTTTTATTTTATTTATGATAAATTTATTTTATTTATTATTTATATATCCTTGACTTGGCGATTTTTATATTTATGATGTTTGATATCCAAGTACAAATGTATTTCCACTCATGTATTAGCTCTTGATTTGTTTCAGAAGATATGCTTTGGATGTAGAAATGTAGAAATTTGTATTTGTTTAAAAATCTTATTTTTATTATTTCTTATTTATTGCTCTTAAAGGGCCTTATTTCCATAGGCCTCTGTGGAATTCTCTCCTGTTTAATCTCCAATCCCTCTCACTAAAGACCAGTGCTGTCATTTCATGCTAGTTAATGGAGAGCTCCATCCTGTGGCCACTTCTTAAGCAATTCAATCCTCCAAAACCAGACACAGCACAGCTCTCACATCTAATTAGTTTTGAAAGCCTATTGATTACTCCCTGCAAAGATCCCCTCACATCTGCAGCCTCATTTCCAAACCCATTGGCTCCACACTAATTCTGTTCTTATCCTCCCACCTCTGAACTGCCACAATAATTCCCTAACTCTTTAACTCTCCAACATGGCCCCATGTCATAAATCACAAAGATGAACACTCAGTATCTCTCAATATACTGTCCTCCATGATCCTTCTTCTCTAGCTGTTCAGGTATACTCAACAACCCTGCAATCACCTTGAAATTGCCTCTAAACTTTCCCCAAGCTACATCTCCAACCTCCTCTTTGCCTTTCCCTTCCCCAATGCCCCCTTTTTCAGAAATCCCTTGTACTCAAGCCTCATATCAATTTTCCACCTCTCTCTAAGCTTTAAATGCTCTTTCTCTTCTCTGAATTTCTGTTATATTTATTTTTATGGGCTTTTCAATTTCCTCGGTCTTTTTGTATCCTTGTTTTCTCATTTGTAAAATGGATATAATGTCAGCAGCATACCTCACAGAATTAATATAAAGATGATGGGGTCTATGCTTAGAAGGGCTTAAGCATGTCTGGACATTGGAGGTGCTCAGTAAATTTATCTTTGCTATTATAATGAAACAGATGAATATTATAATGATGTTGTATTGACTCAATAATTATATTTTATGTTGGCCTATGTCAGTAGTACCCTAGTAGAAGAAAATTTCATGCAGAATAGACTGTCATTTTATCTTGCTTCTCATAGAATGTCTTGAACAGAGTAGATTGTTTCATTACTACTCAGTTGTTTTAAAAACTTTACTATTTAGGGGATCCCTGGGTGGCGCAGCGGTTTGGCGCCTGCCTTTGGCCCAGGGCGCGATCCTGGAGACCCCGGATCGAATCCCACATCGGGCTCCTGGTGCATGGAGCCTGCTTCTCCCTCTGCCTATGTCTCTCTGCCTCTCTCTCTTTCTCTCTCTGTGACTATCATAAATAAATAAAAATTAAAAAAAAAGAACTTTACTATTTATTTATTTATTTATTTATTTATTTATTTATTTATTTAAGAAAGAGAGGGCACACATTGTGGGGAAGGGGCAGAAGGGGAGGGAGAAGCAGGCTACCCACTGAGCAGGGAACCAATGCTGGGCTCAACCTCAGGGTCCTGGGATCATGATCTGAGCCAACTGAGCCACCCAGGCACCCCTCATTACTACATATTGATTGATGTCTTCCTTTAAGTCGAAGTAGGCTGAGTCATGGTATTGGTGTCAACATTCCCTTTATAGGACCTACAGTACTTTTGGAAAATTCCAACTATGGAGAAAGAAAAATATTAGTCTTAATGAATCTGAGTTGATTTTTGTTGCAAGAAAACTTGTCAGCCTCACAATAAAATAAGTTTGATTAACACATAAAATAAAAAGCATGTCTTAGTTCAGGCTGCTATAACAAATGACCATAGATTGGGCAGTCCAAACAATGTTTATTTCTCACAGTTCTGGAAGCTTGGAAGTCTGAGATCATGGCGTCTGCATAGTCAGGTTCTGGTAAGAGCTGTTTTCAGTGTTACAGAGGGCAGGCTTCCCTTTATATCCTCACATGGCAGGAAGAGAGCTAGCCAGCTCTATGGCCTAGGCTAATAAGGGCACTGGTTCCATTCATGAGGGCCCCATTCTTATGACCTAATTACCTCTCAATGGCTGTACTTCTAAATACTATTACTTTGGGATTTGGGTTTCAACATTCAGAATTTTGAGGAGACACAAATATTCAGTCTATCTCCAGTCTTTCTTCATAGCATATCTTCACACTTGTCCTCAGAGTTTAAGCCCTCCTACAGCCTTTTGCCTTGACAGGAAGTGAGAAGACGATCAAAAATGTCAGGGGAAATATTTGTAGCCTGATATCCTTGACCTTATCTCTCATCTGTTTACCCTATGAAGTCTACTCATCTTTTTGAGGGCTGATTAACAGCTCATAATTCTATGTCTTCAAGGCTGAAATAATCTCGTTTACTAGATCCTGCAGCCCCAGTGGCAACCCTTGGACTCTCCCCAGTACCCCATATGTTATAACTTTGTTAAATTAACATTTGTTAAGTAGAGCCCCAGGTTGTGGATGGTGTGCCACAGTTCAACAAAAGACCACAAGGGAAAGTGAAATAGAGAAGTTTATGACTCACACCAGGAGTATGTATACAGCACATCTGGAGGGGCCACATGGGAGTCAAAGCAGGGTACAGGTAGAGCATGGCAAGACCTGGGGCACATGCCTTTATTAGTGTCCAAAGGTGGAGTGCTTTGAAGTTCCCAGGCTAAAGATGGACTGGTCATGTCAAACCAAAAAGGGGGGGAGTTTTGACAAACTTCAAGAGGGGAGGGGCCTTAGACAGGTTGCATTAGGGGAAGGCACTTGGGAGAATGCTTATCACAGGACTGTTGGGAGAGTCCTATCAGGAATTCAGATTTACCATGTAATGTGTATTGTGTACAAGGTATATTGTGACTTTGCAGGCTGTTAACTAGGGCATGTACTTGATGGGGTCGGGGCGGGGGGGAGCTAGTGTCAGTTCAAGGCAGACCACATGGTCACACAAAATGGATACTCAATACTGTTGAGTAGTTTAGTTACACTCTCAATATCTTAGTGAATATTAATAATGATAATAAATCATAAATAATAAATAATAAATCAGCCAGGTTGACCTGTCTCCTAACTATCCCTCTCAGTTCCCCTACTCATCCTCTACTCTGTAAATAACACTTCAACTCCTTTTTTCCTAAGTCCACGCACATCAGTTTATCTGCTTGGAAGGTACCTCTCACACATCTTCCTTTGATTGCTTATCACCGTATAGTCTCAGCTTAGATGGTATGTCCTTAGCCTTTTCAGACATCGATTCTAAAATAGCCTTCTCTCTTATTCTATTGCATTTTTTTATTTTGTACATATTTTGTACTTATGTGGGTTTTTTTTTTTTTTTTGGTTTCAAAGAAACAGGCATGTTGCCTCCTTATGTACTATTACCTAGAAAAATGTTTGACATATAGTAGGCAGTCTATTTTGAAAGACATTCATAAAGAAGTCAAAGGTAAAAAAATGAAATATTAAAATAATGTCAAAATATGTTTTTGCTTTAAATAATTCAAATGTTGACTAGTAAATTATTTTAGTGAAGGCAGTACACAATTCTCAAAATGTGTCTCTTAAATTTTTATTGATAGTCTTTCCAATAGAAAGTGGGATTACTGAAATAATGTCTGCATTAAAATAACAAAATTGTGGTAAATTCTTATAAGGGAGACACTGTACAATACTCAAAGCACTGTTTCTTGAATTTTACTGACATTCTTTCCGATTCTTTCCAAGTGTTACATAGAAATCCATGCCAAAATTTGTAAAGTGTTTTGCATTTCCAATGAATTTTTCCTTTTGTTTTATATATGCACCTGTTTTCAAATCCTACATATGTAATTCTCCCCCCCCCCAAAAAAAAAACTAGATTAAGAATTGGCATCTACAAAAATCTGGTGTTTTCAAAAGTACATTTATTCAAATGCAATTGGTCTAATCTGTTCTAAAGAACAGATATAAAGATAAAAAAAATATTTTATAAATGTTTAATATAAGATTGTGTTCCTATTCCCAAATACAAAAAAAGGCAAACATAATTTAATTTTTATTATGCTATTTGTCCTATAAATATCTTTGTATCATTTTGTTAAAATGTTATCAAATGGCCTAATCACATTGACTAACCTTTCCCTAATGTCCTCTAATACTTTTCCATGAACTTGTTCTAGCATTTAAAATTCCTTCCAACATTTGTTTAAACAGTCTTGGGTTTAATTTCTTTCCCCTATTGCAATCATCTTAAAAAAAAAAAAGATTTATTTAGTTATTTGAGAGAGTTTGAGTAGGGGGAGGGGCAGAGTGAGAGAATCCCAAGTCCCTCTGCTGGGAACCAAAAGTGGGTTTTGATCTTAGGACCCTAGAGTCATGACCTGAGCTGAAGCCAAGAGTGGGATGCTTACTGGACAGAGCCACCCAGGTTCTCCTTCCTATTGCAGTAGTCTTGAACAATTCTTTCTAGTCATTTTTAACAAGTGTCCAGTGCAATTTCTCTTTGACAATTCTTTAATCCAGGTAGCCTGTTTTGAGAGAAGCCGAATTTGGTAGACAGGAAAGGAATCAAAAGACCAAGCCAAAAGACCAAGGACAGGAAAGAAACTGAAAGGCCTTACTGGAAGGCCCAATAATATAATACCACATCCTGGCAAGTTTAGGGTTAGTTTTTCCACTAGGTGAACTAGAGGAGTGGGTGAAGTTAGGAATAGAATTAGATTGGTTACAGTGAATTAAAAATCAGTGTTTTCTTCACACATTAGATTAGAGTATAAATCAATTTTGACCCCTTTACTCAAGTTATAGAAAGTTATAGCAGAGCCAACCAAACTCATGAAAGTCATCCTACTGTTATAAGCCAATCCAGGCACCCTCCCTTCACAGAGTATTGGAGGAATCAAGCTGCTCTGGAAATCAATTGACAACAGCTCAGCATTTAAAGTGTAATATGAGCATTTGTGGATGTAAATAGTAAGAACTTTTTGAAAATAGTACGGCACATAAAATAAAGAAAGTAAATGATTCTTACACAGACATAATTAAACAATAATGCCATAAGATAAACAGAAGAGGATTAGCATGAGCCGTAAGAGGAATAATTTAAACCAGAAAAGAATGCATATTATTCCCCTAGTCTCTGGCTAAGTAATTTCTTCCAATTCAAAAGCTAGTAAACAGTATATATATATATATATATATATATATATATATATATATATATTCTATCAGCATAAATCCAAAACCCTAACCTGTTGTGCATGTTATTCTTGAGACTATGCCCAAAAACTATACAAACTCCAGAGTTATGACTGGTGCCCAGGTGCTGGAGAGGCTCTTTCACTCACTGGCCCTCAGTATCACAGGCTACACCCATGACACCCAATGTGAAAATCTTCATGCTCCCTTTGATCTAGAGATCACTATCGATGGGACAAAAGAAAATATTTGTTGTGGCTAGACCCCTGTACTCAATACCCAGCATGCCCAAAAGTCATTTCCCTGAGGCTATTTCCCTGGGATCACAGCAAGAGAGCAGGGCATATATGGCTATTATTCTGTGGTCCGTAGGTTCTGTCCTCTTCCTAGGCTTCAGGAATTGTGTCTCTCTATCTCCTGCTTCCAAAGAACCTTCATCCACTCCCCTTCCACTCTGTGACACCAAAATTCTGTTTTTAGAACAAGGGCTAATATAAATTAGATTAATCTTCCTATGAGTAAACAAAATGATATATTAGAAGTTACTTAAAGTGGATGAATACTAAAGTTGCAATACAGATTATTCTTGTCAAGTATATTTTTTCTGAAAATAAATTAGACTATCCAAAATAAAAGATAAATATTTGATTACTTCATTGTCCTGTCACAGATGTTTACATCAAAATGAATTTAATAGCATTTCTGGATATCATTTATATTTACACATACATAGTTAGATATAAAAAATTGCAGATATATTTATACACACTGATATGAATATATACACACAATATCTTAAATTAATACATAGTAAATCCACATATATATTTTTTTCTCATTTAAGAATATAGTTACAATTACCCTTAACAGATTATTTGGACATTTGCTTCAAGTTTCCAGGTAATTAATCTTTCTAGGTGTTTCTGTGTAAGGAAACCTGCAGCAGGTGAACAATATCTGCGTATTTCTAGTGTCAAGAGTAGAGAAAAGTAATGCCATTCTTACCTTTCTGGGCACATTGGCTTAATAAGGTTTGCTTCTCTATGTTTGTTGTACACTCTACTTTCATGACACAAGGTGGGATGACTCAGAAACATCTTTTGATTAAAGTTCACACCAGTCTATGAATTTTAAATTATATTCCATGAATATAATTGTAGAGGGTAATCTCCCACTATTAAATCACTCAAATTAAACAGAATATTAAATAATGTATGTGAGCATGCCTAGAAGAGTGTCCCTTATGCCAGGTGGGCTTTCAGTTCATGTGTATTTAATCCAACTATGAAATATAAGGAAGAGAGTTTACAACAAGGATGGTCCTAGATCTTAGATGTTTTCGTAGTCTAAGATGAATTTCAAACGTGGAGAGATAGATATTCAGAGGGCTGGGTGACTATTCAAGTTCACAGACTTGGAGTGAGAATTAGAACCTAAGATACATAAAGTCCAGGCTGGCAGTCTTTCTGCATGCTATCCTACTTCCCTAGACACTGGTATCATAACGAGATCATGCTGAATTAATATGTAGATCCTGATTTGCCATGGAACAGCTCCAGAAAACTTTTTGGCCCTAAAATATAACAGAAAGATTGAATAAGCAATCCAAAACATTTCACAAGTTAAAATCCTATGGAGACAAATGTGTGTTCTCTCACTGTTTCTTCCAGTGAAAACAGACAGGTGGTATCTATAGATTACAGAGCCAGGAATTTGGCTTATTTCTGACTTGTGAGCTCTCATTGCCAATCCCAATCCTGACAGTAGCTCATTAAAAGACGTTGGGAAAGCCATTGTTCTTCATATGAGAACATCCTCACTATGCAAAGAAAATCCTGAACACAAACCTGGCTGGGAGCTTCATTACAGCTGCAAATATTGGCATGGGTGACTTCTTCCTTTAGGAAACAGTCTCCTCAGACACAACACCCTCCTCTGATTTTATGACTCTGTAGCATTATCATTTGAATTATCCTCATCTGACCCTCACCTCTGGCATTCCTGAAGTAATCTATTCACTTCCCTAAATTCTCTTCCTGCTTGCCCTTCTGCCATAAATTTCCAAAAGCTCTAGCCACAGCACTCTTCTCTTGTCTCTCTACCCCAAAGGCTCCTTTGGTGAAATTGACCTATCTTTTCCATCCAGGTGATTCCAAGTCTATGGTTAGCACTTCAAATTTCTCCTAATATGTGTTATTGGTTGAATTATATCTCCCTTCAAAGTCATATCTTGAAGTCCTAATCCCTAGTGCCTCAGACTATGACCTTATTTGGGAATAGGATTGTTAGAGATATAATTAGTTTAAGATGAGGAGTTACTAGAGAAGGATGGGCTGTGAAGTCAATATGAATGTTGTCCTTATGAAAAGAAGAAATTTGGACATATACATAGTGAGAACACCATGTGAAGGTGAAGTCAGAGATTATGGTTCTGTAAGGTCAGGAATGCCAGAGATTGCCAGGAAACCACTGGAAGCTAGACAAGAAGCCTGGGACAGATTCTTATTTATAGGCTTAGAAAAGACTAGTCCTACTGAAACTTTGATCTTGAAACTCCAGAGCTGTGAAACAGACAATAAATTTCTGCTGTTTAAGACACTCAGTTTGTGTTGTCATTATTACAGTTCTAGCAAATCAATACAATATTGTAAGCCCTAGTGTGTACTCCTCAAATTCTGTTTTCTTTTCCTTTTGAGTGCAAATCTAGATGATGTTACCAGACCCCTCATAATTAAATGACTGTTCTGGTCAATGGAAATATAAGTGGAAGCAATCTATATCTTTCAAGCCCAGTCATCAAAATATCCGAGGGTATTCAAGGGTTATCTATCATCTAACATATTGTTTCTTTCTGTGCATTTCTGGTTTTGAACTTAACATGAATGACCAGAAAACATTTCATATCAAATATCCAAAAGCAAACTCAACATTTAAGCACTTACATGGTCAGACACCTCCCATATTTATTCTCTCACTCAATCAGCTATTCTCCTTGAACTTGTTAATCACCTGTCTTTAAAATTTGGGGATTATTCCCTCCATCTTCATTTTCCTTATTTTCCAAATCTCTTTCATATGCAAACTCCCTGATACTCCTTCCCAAATATCTCTCACATGGATACATTCTTTGATTTTACTACTCATGCATGAATAGATCAGTTTAATTTTTGGAACTAATGCAGTTATTTTTTATCTAGCCCCCTATCTCAAAACTTACTCATTCTAATATTGATATGCCTCAAACCAGTGGTTTTCAAATTCCTAGTTATGACCCAGTTCAGGGCCTTACAATGGAGCTAATAGGCCATAAATATTATTTTAAAAAGAGACAGAATATGGATGCCTGGCTGGCTTAGTCAGTTAAGCATCTGACTCTTGATTTCAGCTCAGGTCATAATATCAAGGTTGTGAGACTGAGCCCAGAGGTGGGCGGTCTACTCAACGGGGAGTCTGCTTGAGATTCTCTCTCTCCCTCTGCCCCTCCCATGCTCTTGAGAGCAGTGCATGCATGCTTTCAAAAATTTTTTTAAATTTAAATAAAAAGAGACAATAGAACAAAAGAACATATTGGGGAATAAAATGTAACACAAGTAGAAACACATCCCTTATAAGTGTGTATAAGTAATTTTATGGGATCTTTTTTTATGACGTGTATATGTATATACAGGCTGGGTGATGATAAAGTAGATCTCTTATTGTGATTTTAGTCAAAAATAAGCATGGCTTTTTTTAAGATTTTATTTATTTACTCATGAGAGATACAGATTGAGAGGCAGAGACATAGGCAGAGGGAGAAGCAGGCTCCTTACAGGGAGCCTGATGTGGGACTTGATCCCCAGACCCTGGGATCATGCCCTGAGCTGAAGGCAGATGCTCATCTGCTGAGCCACCCAGGCTTTCCTGCGTTCCTAGCATGGCCTTTATATGCTACTGACATGCTAATATTTTAAGGATACAGATCAAATCATGTTAGCTCTAGGCTAAAAAAGATATATAAATGCCCTCTCAGAAGACTTTTGCATATAAGATGAACTCTACTATACCATATACAATTCTATCTTCTAGTATAGTGGGATTTTTTGCTGTTTCCTTTACATATCTTCATGTTATTCTTCCAAATGTTTACTCAGACTCATTCTTAGAGATGAAATCCATCTGTACAACTCCACTTCTATACCACCTTCTAACAAAGCCTCCATATACCACACAACATTCATACAGTTTTCCCTGATGTCCTGAAAATATCATGAGAAAATTTTGGACTCCTAATCCAGAATTTCCCACATTCTGTCTAGTATTTTTGCCTTCTATGTACTTGCCCTATCATGCACACTTAGTACAAGAGAAAGATCTTAGCCCGATATCAAAAATGTTCCTGAAGTGATTTCTTAATGATAGGCATGAATATCAACAAATAAATGTAATTTGCTAAATATTGTTCATGGGTGGGTGAATATCTCTCAGGTTTATTAAATATATTGAATAAATGTGAAGTTGCCCTAATTCTGATTTCATTGAAAAATACATTTAAAACATTAAATATGATATAAAGGACAAAAAATAAAAATTAGTATTTCACTAGATATTGTAATTTCACAAGTTATTAAAAAACCTGCTACTGCCCATTCTTAGACCTGGACCTAAATAATATACACAAATGGTCAACCAACTCAGGTTCTGAGTGGGGAACACTGGATGCCCTGGGTGATGACCAAACAATCTTGAATTCCCTAATAAGAGCCCCAATAATGAACCAATTCCCTCAATAAACCTACCTCTTAATATGAGAACATAAATCTCTGAAAATATTTTCCTTCAGATTTAGTGCCCTGGTATGGTAAATGTCTACCATATTATATGAGATTTTGTGAGCTTTGTGGGGCAAATGCACATATGAATAAAACAAGTTTCCTCAAACTTGAAGTAATTTATAGAAAGCAAATATGGACATATGTAAAATAATAAAGTAAATAAAGTTTAGAAACAGACAATGAATGCAAATGTAATATAGCTTCCCAGTTTCAAAATTGAATGAGTACCTTAGTTAAAAGTAGACAAGTATGACTATCAGCAAAACGTAAGAAAGGGATGGTGAAGAGCAGAGATGACCAGAGATCAAGCATCTCAAAAAAAAAAGAAAGAAAAGAAAAGAAAAGAAAAGAAAAGAAGAAAAGAAGAAAAGAAAAAAAGAAAATTAGTTATCATGACCAATAACATTAAGAATTAAAAAAAAAAAAAAGAAAGCAGCTCTTACAACTCATTTAGACTTTGGTGCACATAGCTGCTCCTACATCTAAAAAGTGGTAGTATTGCTGGTGGAATTTTCTTTTGGACTTCCCAAACTATGCAATGTCTAAAAGCATATTAAATCTCCAGATTCTGCTATGGTCTGAAGTATACTCTGACTTCATTTCTGAGAACTGTATCAAAAGTTAGTGTCCTTGAAACATTAGAATTCCTTTTGCTTTGGCAGTACTTTTCTATTCTATAGCCATGGCTTACATTTAAATTCAGAGTCATTCTCTGTTACAGAAGCTAATTATTTTTGGCATACATTCTAAAATCAAGTGCAAATGGTGTTCCTCATTTCCAATTCAGGAAGTTAAGAGTCTTTGTGCTAATTGGGTGGGGGAGTACTTAAACTAATATAGTAATGAAGTCTAAAATATTCACCTTCAGAATCCAAAAAATATATATATTATTAGTGTTTCTTCAATATTCAAGGACCAGATGATATTAAGTCTCTACAGCCTAAAGATTGTGCTATAATGACAGAAATTAGAATAGTTTAAAATGTATCACTGTGGGACTACCAAGAAAAATACAGTTTTAGGCAAATCTAAAAAAATATATATTTTAATATCCATTGACCTATATCTCAAAATTTAAAGAATAATAAAACATACTGACGATATTTTTATATAATATAAACAAATTAGTTCAGGGAAAACAAAGATGCCGATTATAATATTCAAAGCTAAAGAAAGGACTAGCTTATATTACTCTCAGAAGACATAGGAATGAATATATATTAAAGAAAGAGACAAAATCACCTAATATACTGTAATTTAAGTGAAAATTAAAGCTTTCTGGGATTGATATCTGTCTGAGGCATTGTTATTGAGGCAATAATTGAATCTGTTTCTGAGGTATTACCTATTTTTTAAAATGTGTATGTTAAATAATCTGCTGTTCTTCCATGGAATATTATACAAGAAGCCATTATTTATAAATATTTGCAGATAAGACAATTTTGGCATATGAAAATTACTATTTGATCATTTCTATCAGAGGAAAGATTTGGTCTCTCTGAAATTAAATCAGCAGTTTATTGCATAATAAAAACAACTAACATTTTTTGAATATGCACTGTGTGACAAGCTTATTTCCATGCTCCTTACAAGTATTCATATATTTAATTTTTATGACAGTTTTATGAAACAGATAACATATTCTTATAAGATCCAGGCTGAGGGCTTTGATTTTGATGATTGTATTGCCATCACTCCTTTGGGTGTTTGGCCCATGGCTTTTCTGTCCACTCTTAGTTAAGGCAACAGTTCCTTTAATGGACAAACACAATCTTTTTTCTTTTTTTAAGATTTCATTTATTTATTCATGAGACACACACACACACACAGAGAGAGAGAGAGAGAGAGGCAGAGACACAGGCAGAGGGAGAAGCAGGCTCCATGCAGGGAGCCTGATGTGGGACTCGATCCTGGGACTCCAGGATCACGCCCTGGGCCTAAGGCAGGGCTAAACCATTGAGCCACCCAGGCGTCCCTCATCAAAACCTTTTTATTTTCTTTTCCCTCTCTTGAATTTCATTTCACTTGAATGCTTATGAGAAAAAAAAAGAAAAAGGAAAAAGTGGGGGGCGGGGATTAGGCAAGTTTGGCTTTTTCTCTAGTTTTTGTTGTTTAACCAGTTTCTGATTGGGACCTGGGGCAGACCTGAGATGTGTGGTGGGAAGGGTGTGAGGCATGCTAAGACATTGAGGTAGAGACTTGAACTGGTTGTGGTATAAGCTGCCTTTGCACTCTTTGGCATCCCTGCTGACTGTCTTTTGGGTTCTTCAGAGTCTCCTGCTGCGGACCTCCATCCTACAGATCTTTTAACCTGACTGAATGAGTCCCTTTTGGGTAGTCCCTATCAATCCCTTCTGTAGCGTCCAGGGCTCTGGAGTTTACACCTTCATCTCCTTGTTGTGGTAGTGCTTCCACTCTTTCCAGGTGGCCTTATTAAGCAGGACTTGATAGGAACCATGGTTGTCCCACCCATACCCGCTACATGGGAAGGATTTATACACCTCCTTTGCTATGAGAAAGGCCAAGTCTGGGATTGCAAACCCACGTGAGTACAATGACTACCCTCCGACTGATCCCCAAAGTGCTGCTGTCTTCGCTTTCAAAACAGTAGGTTAGTTCATCTTTTATCTTCCAGATCTCTGTGGAAGTCTGACGCTCATATTCTGTGGTTCACATCTTCAAGAGACATAATTTAGAAATCTAAGTGGTCTCGTTACTTTGCCAACCTGAAGGAAAGGAGATAGAGTCTTACCCCTTAGGGATTCACACTCTAACAGCTCTCTCCAAAAATCCTTCTCAGTGCTTTCTCTTCTCATCACTCATCTGTTTTTCTAACTTAGATCTACAAAGGCCTATAAATAATGGAACTCGTTTTTGTCATTTCCTCTGTAAACTCTACATATAAAGATTTTTCCACATGTACTTTGCTGTCCTCTATTTTATTTGTATTTTAACCAAATTTGAAGTACAAAAATCCTGTGTGGCCTCCTGTCAATATTTATGTGACATATGTCAATATGTTATGAAATTATAATCTATTACGTGCTATATATATATACACATTCATATACACACCTGTTTGTATGTATATTATATATACTTTCTCAGAGTAATATTTTATTACTAATGAAAATAATTAGAAATAAATTAGGGTTAGAGTCATTCTTAAATGAGTGCAGTGTAAGTTTCTGATGTCTAAATTGTCTTGGCTCCGTTCTTAGTAAACCAGCACAGCATAACACCTTTGGTGAGGATCTCATTTGTTAGATGGATGTTCCTGCTAGAGAACGTATCTTAATGTCTTTTGTGTTACTGGAGCATGTGTTCAGGTATTTGTCTTTTTTTAGGACTTTGAGAGATTTGTTCCAGTGGGTTCATATCATCATTATTACATTAAAAATGACATTATTTCTTTGTCGAAATTAAGAAGTAATAATTATTTAATAATAAAAAATTCCTTGTTTTTCTTTAAAGCAAAATATTTCAAGAATTCATAAACTTATATTGAATGACAGTCCCAGATCTGTGACAATCACATGGGCAACCCCTGGCACCATCAATTGCTGAGGTCATCAACTCAGTTTACTTATACTAACCACTGAATAGTTATAGTCATTAAATAGTTTCAAAGATCTTTTTTTTTTTCATTCTCATACTTCAGTTACTTTACGTCTATTATGGACTACTAGTAAAATCTAGAGGCAGAAAACACACCAATATAGAGACATGACATGATAATGAGAAATAGAGAAACTGATAATTATGTAAAACCACTTAGATTTTACCAGATGTACACATTACATTCTTCTGATAAAATTTTTATGGCAATACATCAAAATTCCCCTACTAATTGAAAACTAATGTAAAAATGGTAACATATAACATTTATTTCATATATATATGTATGTATATATCTTTAAGGATTTTATTTCAGAGAGAGAGAGTAAGTGAGAGAGCAGGAGTGGGGGGTGGTGGGGAGGAGGCAGAAGGAGAGGGAGAAGTAGACTTTCTGCCCAGGAGGTAGCCCGACATGGGGCTCTATCCTGGGACTCCAGGATCAGGACCTGAGCCCAAGGTGGATGCTTAACCAATTGAGCCACCCAGGTACACCTCTAATTTATATTTTTATTAGTTGGGATCTGAAACTCCCTTTCACCAGTTATATTCAGGCAAGTACTTAAATTTAGCAACCAGGAACTCTTTCACCTAGGTCATTATTTGGAATTGAAATTTCATAATTAAAAAAATAACTTATTAAATATGTTCAAAGTATGGCATGCATGAATCTTAAACTTTAATGTCTAACTCTGTCATTTCTGCTTGTTTTAAGATGAAGAAAGTGCTTATTTTAAGATTCAGATTTGACTTTGTTTTTTGTTTTTTGGCTGTTGTTGTTGTTGTCGTTGTTGCTTCAATCTCTATAATAGGTCAAAGCTCCCAACTAATTAGTTGATTTCAGCACTGGTTTTCCAACAGAAGTCAGTCAGAGATGACAAGTAAAGGTTACATTTCTACTTGTGATTATTCTCTTAATAATAGGAGGAATGGCTTGGCCAGATATGCCATATTTCTTACCCTAATATAATCAAATAGCACCCCAAATCCAATACTTAACTATTTCTGATAATTGGCACACATATCATCCATGCTTTTAAATTCCAAGATATAAAATCATGAGAGAAAAATATAGTAGATTTACAATATTCAAGATTCCCAAGTTAGATTTTAAGTAATAAAAACAAATGTTAGTAGTTAAAAGCAGCACCAAATCCAGTAAACAGATTTTTATAGAAATGAGCAAATATAATTCACGAGTAGAAAGTTCTTTCCATTGCATAACCTCAAAAAATGGTGCACAAAAATAATTAAGTTCTATAATTTTATCTCATCTTTCAAAATAAAATTCTATAATTAATTCAACTCTCAAAACAAATTTTGCTTTGCATCCCCAAGTTAAAAAAATTTTCCATTAACTGAAGGTATATTGCAACAGAAGCCTAAGGCATAAACATTATAACTACAAATGTAAAGTTTCACCTTATTTCCTTTTATCTTGTAACTTAAATAATTAAGAAGAACAATGACTTTTGAAAGTGTTGCATTGTTTTGGAAATATGCTTGTTTTATCTGATGTATATTAATGGAGTGCACCTTTCATTTTGTTGTCTCTGATTTTTTTAGAATATACTTTAGACAAAGTATGGAGTAGCTTATATATAATGTCTCATTTAAATAAAATCACAATTTCACAGTTTGACTTATTTATATAGGCTTTTTGTGACAGAAACCACATGGTAGTTCAAAACATTAATAGAATGCATCTATATGTGATGAGTCTAATATCTAAAGGAACATGAATAATTTAAATTTAAATCCCAAATGGGCCAGAGAGAATAGTTGGTAATGTTCAAATCACAATCTCATCTATAAGAAAAAAATAATATAGATTTTTAAAAATCATTTAGTTTGTCAGCTAATAGTAAATATCAATTTCTGGTTATGGAATAGAACCTTTCATCTGTCAATCACAATAATAAATATCAATTTCTGGTTATGGAATAGAACCTTTCATCTGTCAATCACTTAGGGTAAACTTTAAAATTGCCAGAGTATGTGTTTTTATTTTCTGCCTTAAGAACTTAATCAGAGTGTTCTAGATAAAAATAATTCATTAATTGATAGGCTTGTTTCACATACTTACTGGAACTTTCCCTGTAACAGACACTGTAAAGACAGTATTTTTGTTCAAGTGGCTCATAATTTAATGAAGGAATAAGCATGTGTCAAACAATGAAATATAATCAGTCTATAATAAAATACAGAGCATATTTGAAGAATAGAAGAAATTATATGATAGTTTCCCAGAGCAGCCTAAGAGAAAGGACAGAGTGAAATTTAGAAAGGTGAATTTAAGTGATGACTTCAAAGATTACTAAGAATTTTCCCTGTTACCAAGGGAATTTAGGGAAAAGACAAAAGAGAAGAGGAAAAGGGGAAGAAGAGTTGCGGCAAGAGGCCAATCATAGTAGGAGATAAGTGTGGAATATAGGTGAGGTTAACTCATGCTGTTCTAAGGAGTTCAGGTTTGGTCAAGTATGTAATAGAAACCCATCAACACATTTTGACTGAGAAAAGTTACATATCCAAATATGATTGTATTTGACATGTATGAAATCAGAACGAAAGCCAAGTCAATCAGAAAAAGACAATTATCATATGGTTTCATTCACATATGGAATACAAGAAACAGTGAAAGGGACTATAAGGGAAAGCAGGGAAACTGAGTGGGGAAAAATTAGAGAGGAAGACAAGCTATAAGAGACTCCTAACTCTGGGAAACAAACAAAGGGTTGCAGAAGGGGAGGTGGGTGGGGGGATGGTGTAACTGGGTGAAGGGCACTGAGGAGGACACATGATGAGATGAGCCCTGGGTATTATACTGTATGTGGGCAAATTAAATTTAAATAAAATAATAATAATAAAGGAAAGCCAATGAGATGGCAATTGCAGTAATTCACAGAAGAATTTTTGACTATCTCAGCTGGGGCTGTGATGGAGAGGCTAGAGTGGAGAGAAACAGTATGATTCATAGTTCAGAAGCTGAGAAGTTGTTTTGCGCAGGAGAAACCCCACAGTAAGAGACACACCTAAAAAAAGAAAAAGAAAAAAATAACTGGTATTGAATACTCAACTATGTGCCATTTTTTTAGCCTAGGTAAGTCATTAAATCAATATCTCCCTCCTTATCCCCCATCTTTTAATGTATCATTAAAGATTGTTATAAGAATTAGTACTTATTAACGTTTTTCAGGTTTTAGTGTTGAAGACTTACATACCTGTCATCAGATTTACTCCTGGGTGTGTGTTTGATATCTTCTGATGCAATTGTAAATGCTAATCAAAATGACATTCTCTAATTAATTCTTGCTAGTATAAAACCTCAACTGAATTCTGAGTAATGAAATTTTGTCCACAAATTTGTTAAATTCAATTGCTAATTTTAATAGTTATTAGTCATTCCTTTTGGGTTTTCTAAATATACAATTTTATCATCTGCAACCATAATAGCTCTACTTTTTTTAAGGCTTTATGCCATTTTTTTTTCCTTTTTGTACCTTATAAATTGACTAGAAACTTCAGAAGTATAATAATAGGTTGTATCTTCCTGTAACCTAAACTCTTTAAGTCCTCTTCTCCAGAAGGCCTAACTTTTGTCCACTCCTCTACCAAAAGCTAGCGTTCACTACTCCTTGAATGTTGTATTCAATGCTATAACACTGTGCATATTCTTACCATAGCACGTAATATTCCAGTCATCATCTTGTGTCTGTATTTATCCCTTCAGAGTAAATGGTTCTTAAGAATAAGTATTTTTCTGGGATACCCGACTGGTTCAGTCAATAGAGCAGGTGATTCTTGATCTTGAGGTTGTAGTTTCAAGCCCTACATTGGGTGTAGAGATTACTTAAAAATAAAATCTTTAAAAAAAATAAGTATTTTTCCAGATTTATAATTAAATATCCAATATCCAGAATAGTGTTTGATACAAAAAGTTATTGGAGACCTTTAATGAAAGAATGGATATGGACCACAAAATGGCTTTTTGACATTCATGTGACACATTGCAAAGGAAAGTCATAAATTCTTCACGTCCCTCTTGCTTTGTGTTTTGCAGCTCCTCTGCCAGTGAGAGAGAGAGACAGTCTATTTCTGAATCTCTTCCATCTGAATTTGTCCCAGTGACTTGCTTGCCTAATGCAACATTAACAAATAGGGCTTATGCAGAAACTTGGTAAATGGCTTCCACTGCCATTGACCAAAGATCCTATGATGTGCAGTTTTTGTGGGATAGGAAACTTAAGTGCTTGTTCCTAAAGTATTTTTCTACCCGATGCTTGCTTTTTCCAACAAGATAAAGCCAAAGATAATCAAAAGACTTAAGTTTAGCAAATAAGAATCTCTCTCTCCAAGAATTAGGAATTTGAACTAGATGATCCAGGTAATACAGCAATGATTATAATCCATTCTTTCCAATGTTGCAACCCAAGTGACATACTTCAGTTCTCCTCTTAAGAGCTTGCTATGCTGCCTGATTCCCAAGCATGGTTCTTTAGTTACCTGATGTTACAGTTAGAAATTTTGCACAATTTCCCTAGGATTTGGGATTGCCATGTATTTCCAGGTTTCCCCATGGGCATCAGTGGAAAAACTGAAAGGACTTATTTCAGGTCATCTAAGGCATTATCTAATGGATGCTGGTTAGTGAGAAGCCCCCAGCCAAAGGAGGCTGAAGTTGCCTTCATTTGCCCAGAGGCTGAGAAAAGATTAATACATATATAGACTGGGAGTAGAAAAGCACTTGTCTGGGTCAGGAGAACTGAAGGAGATATGGATGACTTAAGGAAATAGAATAGCTAATGAAAGAGAAGAAACAACTTCCCTAGTGAGAGGCAGGAAATCACCAGCCAAGTCAAAACTACCCAGGTGACTTTTTCCATCTCCTTCTGCCTTTTTGGGGACTGAGGAGACAGCCAGCCAACAGAACTGGAAGTGATGTGGGAGAAGGAATGAGCAGAAGGACAAGGCCTCAAGGGCACTTTCCAGCCTAAAGCAGGTCTGGGCTGTGAGAGTATAGGAGAATTAATTCTAGGCCAAATTTGAAGTTTTGATTATTATATAGGTTTGGGTATCCTAATTCCTAAATTGAGTTTTATTTGTTTCGTGTTGAGTTTTGTTTTTTTAATTTAAAGTAAATGTAGAATTCTCAGTTAACCAGGGATGAGAAGAAAAGCCGTGATATCTATCTCAGTCTTCATCGTGGGTAAACTTAACTCAGCTGAATAAAGTCTAAAGGAAGGGTCAGGAGATACAGTTGTGTTCAGATTATGTCATAAATCTTGCTGGTTCAACATAACACACTATTGTGGTTTTATACATAGAGAGTTTTTTTCCAAAATAGAAAAAAATTTCCCTTAATACTTGATGGTGTTATAGGTTTTCAATTATTTTGTTTAATATTTAAAAACATGCACATTATCCATTTCTCAGTACAATAAAGAAAAAGTGAAATTGGACTTATAAACTTCTCCTATAAATAGATAACACTGTATGTTCATTTCCTGCTGGCTTACAAGACCTATGTCCTACCACTATGTCCTACTCTGCTCCGTATCAGAGGGGACTAACCCAGCAAAAAAGCTGTCCCAGTTTCATTCACTACTTCGATGCTGGCTAGAGTTGGCCAATGAGAGGAAATGGTAGGAGATTACTAAATAAGAAGGAGAAAACAGGTTATTTCTTTCTTCTTTTTCTTGACTCATGGGGGCAGGGTAGCCAGCAGTGGCCCTGCTTCCTCCTTAGCTCCAGCTTCCACCAGGTTAACTCCTTTCTGTGGTCCCATTTCCCACTGTTCCAGCCCCTTGCATGGACCCAAATTCTGATAACACTAAATCTTCCATTTGAGTTGCCTCACCATATTCTGAGCTTTTAAAATGTTTCAATTGGTAAATAGCTGCCAGGTGAATACCTCTTACCTGAACTACCCACCAGGAATTTTGTTTCACTGACTGGACTCTGACTCCCAAAACTATCAATATTTTGGAGACTTTATTTAGAGAATTTATATTTGTTTCGTTTTAGCAACAGATATAGTTCAAATAGTGTTTCCTGTTTTTTTTTTTTTTAGATTTAGATAAATTTGATCCAGAACTGTAAAGAAATATTTTCCCACAAATTCTACAGATTCTACAGCCTATTTCCCCATTGTTTTTCACTATAAGTTTTTAAATTATCTATCTTTTAAAAATTTAATCTTTCAAGAAAATTGAAGATATCTCTGAATCAGATCAGTGACCACCTCCTCTCCCTTCTCTCCCCCGTCTCCTCCATCTCTTTATAGATATATAATTCATAATCTCTCTTTGTCCTTCTCTTTCTATCTCCATCTTTGTCTCTTTCTCTCTGTCACATAACCATGGACATAAAATCAATATTGTTGTTTACCATTTATATATTTCCTCTGTATCCTAATTTATAGTGTTGCCAATATAATTGTCAAATTCTAAAGAAAGTGTGATCTTCCTCTCTAATGTGGTTTTGTTTAGTTCGTTTATTTGTAATGACTTTTGCTGTATATAATTCAATGTTATGATACTTATGAATAAAAATGTAAAGCAATTATATATTTTGATGAAGCATAGCTTGTGTCAAGACAAAAACAATTCTCTTTGTTCTGTTTATGCTTTTATTTTGAAATTTATTTTGGCCCAATTAAATGATAGCATATTGGACTTATTTCATGGGCACTCACATATTTTTGCTTAAACTTTTATTTTAAATAATTTTGGGTCTTTATTTCACTTGTTTATGTACAGCATTTGGGTAGAATTTGCTTTCTTTGAAGAAATGCAGATATTCAGTATAGTCATATACATTGCTTTTAAAAGGAAGGAAACTAGTCTATCAGATGATTCTTTAATCCAGAAACAGTATATTTGAATAACAGTAGATTAGTATAATATACTAATAACAATCTATTAGTTAAATAAAAATATAACTTGGAAATTCAAATGAAGTATTATATCCTAATAAAACTCTGTATAGAGACTTTATTTTAGAAATATATTCCATTTAAAAAACACAAGGCATATAATATTTTTCTTTTTTGAGGATGATGTGAGAAGTATTTTGTTTCCAGTAAATTCATAGGTAATTTCAAAGGAGGCAGACATGGTACCACCATGCCAGCAAATTAAGAAATCTAGTTACATGCTCAGATGTCCATAATAGCCCAAAAAGTTTGCTGTTTTCCTTTGAATTTTTTTGATAAGCTGTATAAGCTGATGTGCTTTCACATTTCTTTAATTTTCTATAATAAATAACCATTGTAACATTACATCAAAATTTAGAATAACTAAACTCTTTTAGGCTAGGGCTGGCTGGTCTATCACATATTTCTTTACAATCTAGTACCTGGCTCAATGCTTTGCCAGAGAATAAGGGTCAGTTTATAGTTAATCATTTAACCCTAATTTTGGAATATCAAGTTAATTTATAGATTTTATCTCCTTTCATATTTGAACTAAGTAAAAAAAATGCAACTGAGAATAAAAGAGTTGGATCTACTTAGGCAGAAACAGAAAACTCAAGCTAAGTTTAATTGTTAGGGAAGAGAAACTTGTATCACTTTTATTTTCTATTTAACTGTTACTATGTGAATTTACCCATTAGAGTTGCACATTTACAAATTATAGTGTTTCATGCTAGGCTGAGTTCCCCTTGATTTTTAAGAATTTCCTCTAGCTTTTTAAGATGCCTCAACAATACTAGACTCCTACTTCCTACTAGACTGTAAACAGTTGAATTGTAATAATGTGTTTACACATCTGCCTTCCTCACTAGAACATAAAAGCAGGGACACATATTCACGTTTGTATGCATAATGCCTATGATAAATTAAGCAGTAATGTATGTTGCTTGAATGAGGCTTCCTCATCTCCAACACCTTATTATAGGGAACATTTTATTATAGGACAACTTATCTAGATTTAGGTATAGAAGCAAATATAAAGCAGGGGAATACCAGCCAGAATCCCTCTGCATTATATTTTTATGTTTTCCCCTTTCTTCCTGATTACCATTATATTGCTATTCACATCTCATGGCCCCTAGCGTAACCTGGTGAGGAGACTCTATGATTATGCAAATACTTGCTTCAAAATTAATAGAAAATAGGGATGCCTGAGTGGCTCAGTGGTTGAGTGATTGCCTTCCGCTCTCATGTGGTCCTGGAGTCCCAGGATGGAGTCCCACATGGGGCTCCTCTCGAGAAGCCTGCTTTTCCCTCTGCCTATGTCTCTGTGTCTGTCTGTCTGTCTGTCTCTCTCTGTCTCTTGTGAATAAATAAATAAAGTCTTTAAAAAATAGTAAAATAGACATTGATGAAGAGTACCCAGTAACTAATTTGATTTGATTTGGAATAAATAAATATTTATGATTGGGTTATTGGTAAAAGAAAGCAGTGTTTATTGGAGCATTTAGTTAAAATGGCTTTGCCTAAGTTTAACTTTAGCTTAAACATTTCACATCAGATTTCCTCATTGCTCTTGAGAACTCCAGTCTTTCTTTCATTTAGACATTATTCTTTCGAGCTAATAGCGGTAAGGGGAAAAAGGACATGAACACAGGCCATTTGACATTTTCTCACCAATGTGTTGTGTAGGACCACTTGAAAACAGTTCCCTAAGGTATTTCAGTTAGACATTTATCTTACTTACATAGTAATATAATTTATTTTTCAGTAATTGAGTCTTCCCTAAAGTAAAACCAAACTCCTAGAGAAACAATATATTTTGTGCCATGCAACTGTAAGTGTGGTCATTATTTAAGCTACACAGACTTAGAAAACAAATTCAAGATATTCTATAAACTCATTATGTCACTTAGCAAAATGAAGGACAGACACCATCTCAGTTCATATATAGCTTAGAACGAGTGCCTGAAGGTTTACTTCCTATCAGGTACTTTATAAGCAAACCCAAACACAGTTTCTATGTGTTTCCCTCAAAGCTGTCACTAAATTTCTGCGACTTACATTTGAGTTATAAGACCTGAAGTCATGAGTAAATCAAAGTCAATCTGAAATCTGTCAATTTAAAAATCAAAAAGCACCAGTGGGAAAATCAACTTCATTTTTCTTCTTGAAAGGTATGGCCAGTGCTTTCACTCTCATAAGTAGGACTAAAATTGGATGCTTTTTACAAGGGATTAACATTGTTTCAGGCAATTGTTTACAGCTGACGAGAGCAGTTAAAATATTTTACTTGATAGCTCTCAGCCAATTGTGAAAGTAATAATTTAATTTGGAGAAAAGTAAGGAAAGAATTGGAATAGAAAAAATGGAAAGACTCTGTTCTAGGTACTAGACATTTATATATATGTATATATATATATATATATATATATATATATATATATATATATATATATATAACTAATATCATCATACATTATTCATTCAACAACCCTGCAAGATAGGTGTTATAATTCAAAATTTTAAAAGAAAATAATTTTCAATAAAGGTTTTAAGATTTACTTAAGATTATGTTGCTAGTAAGTAATAATATCTGGAATTGAACTTAAAACTGTATACTATTTTTTGAGTCTTCTAAAACATTTATTGTGCCATTTAATTAATTAATTAATTAATTTTTATTTTTGTTTCAAGTTTTTTTTTTGTTTCAAGTTTTTATTAAAATTCTAGGTGGTTAACATACAGTGTAATATTGGTTTCAGGAGTAGAAATTAGTGATTCATTGTTTACATATAAAATCCAGTGTTCAACACAGCACATACCCTTCTTAATACCCATCACCTGTTTAACCTATCCACCACCACCCTGACCTCCAGCAATTGGCACACAGTTTGTTCCTTATATTTAAGAGTCTCTTTAACTATAGAGTGGTTTGCTTTCCTCTCTTTTTTCCCCTTTCCCTATTCATCTGTTTGATTTCTTAAATTTCACTATGAGTGGAATCAATGATTTTGTCTTTCTCTGACTGACTTTTGCTTAATATAATACACTCTAGCTCCATCCACAAATGGCAAGATTTGATTCTTATTGATGGCTGAGTAATATTCCAGTGTGTGTGTGTGTGTGTGTGTGTGTGTCTGTGTCTGTGTGTGGTATATGTATACATGTGTGTGCCCCTTCAAATAGAGATTTTTTTTTTTTATATTCCTTGAGTAAATACTTAGTGCAATTGCTGGATCTTAGTTCTATTTTTAACTTTTTGAGGCAACTCCGTACTGTTTTCCAGAATGGCTGCACCAGTATGCATTCCCACCAACAGTGAAAGAGTTCCCCTTTTTCCACACCTTTGCCAACATCTGTTGTTTCCCAAGTGTTTAATTTTAGCCATTCTGACAGGTGTGCGGTGGTATCTCATTGTCTGATATGTCATTTGCAAATACCTTCTCCCATTCTGTTGATTGTCTTTTGGTTTGGTTGATAGTTTCTTTTGCTGTACAAAAGCTTTTTATCTTCATGAAGTTCCAATGTTCATTTTGTTTTTGTTTCCCTTGCCTCTGGAGATGTGTCTAATAAGAAGTTGCTATTACTGATGTCAAAGAGGTTGCTGCCTGTGTTCTCCTCTAGGATTTTGATGGTTTTCTGTCTCACATTTAGGTCTTTCATCCATTTTGAATTTGTTTTTGTGTATGTTGTAAGAAAGTGGTTCAGTTTTATTCTTCTGCATGCTGTTGTCCAGTTTTCTTAATGCCATTAGTTGAAGAGACTGTCTTTTTTTTTCCATTGTATATTCTTTCTTGCTTTGTTGAAAATTAGTTGACCATGTAGTTGTGGGTCCATTTCTGGGCTTTCTCTTCTGTTCCCTTGATCTACGTATCTGTTTTTGTGCCAGTACCATACTGTCTTGATGACTAAAGCTTTGTAATATAGTGTGAAGTCTGGAATTATGATGCCTCCAGCTTTGCTTTTCCTTTTTTTTTTTTTTTTTTTTTTTTTGCTTTTCCTTTTTAATATTGCTTTGGCTATTCAGGGTCTTTTGTGATTCCATATAACTTTTAGGATTATTTGTCCTAATTCTGTGAAAAATGCTAGTGGTATTTTGATAGAGCAATCTCTATTAAATTAATTGCGTAGATTACTTTGTGTAGTATAGATTTTTTTCACATTTGTTCTACCAATCCATGGGCATAGAATGTTTTTCCATCTTGTTGCATCCTCTTCGATTTCTTTCCTAAGTGTCCTAAAGTTTTCAGAGTATGGATCTTTTAACTCTTTGGTTAGGCTTATTCCTAGGTATCTAATGGGTTTTGGTGTAACTGTAAATGGGATTGATTCCTTGATTTCTCTTTATGCTGTTTCATTATGGGTATATAGAAATGCAACATATTTCTGTATATTGATTTTGTATCCTGTAACTTTGAGAAATTTATGTATTAATTCTAGCAATTTTTTGGTGGAGTCTTTCGAGTTTTCTACATATCATGTCATCTGTGAACAATGAAAGTATGACTTCTTCCTTGCCAGTCTGGATGCCTTTATTTCTTCTTGTTGTCTGATGGCTGGGGTTAGGACTTCTAGTACTATCTTAAATAACAATGGTGAAAGTGGATACCCATGTCTTGTTCCTGACCTCAGAGTAAAAGCTCTCAGTTTTCCCCATTGAGGATATTAGCTGTGAGTCTTTCTTTCCTTTTTTTTTTTTTTTTAAAGATTTTATTTATTTATTCATGAGAGAGAGAGAGATTGAGAGAGAGAGAGAGAGAGAGAGGGGCAGAGACACAGGCAGAGGGAGAAGCAGGCTCCACGCAGGGAGCCCGACATAAGACTCGATCCCGGGTCACCAGGATCAGGCCCTAGGCTGAAGGTGGCACTAAACCGCTGAGCCACCCCGGGTGGCCTCTTTCTTTCCTTTATGAATTTGAGCTGTATATCCTCAATTTCTACTTTGTTGGGGGTTTTATCAAGAATGAATGCTGTACTTTGTCAAATTTTTTTTTTTGCATGTATTGAGAGGATCATATGGTTTTATCCTTTCTTTTATTAATATGTTGTAATTGATTGATTTGGAAGTATTGAATCACCCTTGCAGCCCAGAATAAATCTCGCTTGATTGTGGTGAATAATTCTTTTAATGCACTGTTGGATTCAATTTATGTGTATCTTGTTGAGAATTTTTGCATCCATGTTGATCAGGGATATTAGCCTGTAATTCCCCCTTTTAGTGAGGTCATTTTCTGGTTTTGGAATCAAGGTAATGCTGGCCTCATAGAATGAGTTTGGAAGTTATCCTTCCATTTCTATTTTTTAGAACTGTTTGAAAATAACAAATATTAACTCTTCTTTAAATGTTTGGTAGAATTCCACTAGAAGCTAACTGGCCCTGGACTTCTGTTTGTTGGGAGATTTTTGGTTACTGATTAAATTCTTTGTTGCTTATGGGTCTGTTCAAATTTTCTATTTCTTTCTGTTTCATTTTTGGTAGTTTATATGTTTCTAGGAATTTATCCATTTCTTCCAGATTACCTAATTAGTTAGCATATTTTTTTCATAATATTGTATGAATTTTTTCATGTAATTCTTTGTATTTGCTTGTATTTCTGTGGTGTTGGTTGTGATCTCTCCTTTTTCATTCATGGTTTTATTTATTTGGTTCCTTTCTCTTTTCTTTTTGAAAAGCCTGGCTAGGTGTTTGTCAATTTTATTAATTCTTTCAAAGAACCAACTTCTAGTTTCATTGATCTGTTCTACTGGGTTTTTCTATTTGTTTCCGTAGCATTTATTTCTGTACTAATCTTTATTATTTCCCTTCTTCTACTGGCTTTAGCCTTTATTTGCTGTTCCTTCTCTAGATCCTTTAGGTGTAAGGTTATGTTGTGTATTTGAAACTCTTGTTGCTCCTTGAGGTAGGCCTGTATTGCTGTACTCTCTCCTCTTATGACTGCTTTTGCTGCATTCCAAAGGTTTTAGATTGGCATGTTTCCATTTTCATTTGGTTATATGTATTTTTTTTACTTTTCTTTAATTTCCTCGTTAACCCATTCATTCCTTCGTAGGATATTCTTTAACCTCCCTGTATTTGTGATCTTTCTAATTTTTTTCTTGTGGTTAATTTCAAGTTTCATAGCATTGAGTTTGGAAACTATGCATGGTATCATCTCAGTCTTTTTGTATTTGTTGAAGCCTGATTTGTGACCTTTATGTGATCTATCCTGAGAATGTTCCATATGCACTCAAAAAGAATGTGTGTTCTACTGCTTTTAGATGAAATCTTCTGAAGATATCTGTTAAGTCCATCCAGTCTAATGTGTCATTCAAAGCCATTGTTTCCTTGTTGATTTTCTGCTTAGATGATCCGTCCATTGAAGTAAGTAGGTGTTAGGTTCTCCTACTATTGTATTATTATCAATGTGTTTCTTTAAGTTTGTTATTAATTGATTTATGTTTGGTTGTTCCCAACTTGGGGGCATAAATATTTATAATTGTTAGATCTTCTTGAATAAACCCCTTTATTATGATATAGTGCCCTTCTTCATTTCTTGTTACAGTCTTTGGTTTATTTTATTTATTTTTATTTTTTTATTTATTTATTTTTTTAAATTTATGATAGCCACAGAGAGAAAGAGAGAGAGAGAGAGAGAGGCAGAGACTCAGGCAGAGGGAGAAGCAGGCCTCATGCACCGGGAGCCCGATGTGGTATTCGATCCCGGGTCTCCAGGATTGCGCCCTGGGCCAAAGGCAGGCGCCAAACCGCTGCGCCACCCAGGGATCCCCAGTCTTTGGTTTAAAATATAGTTTGTCTGATATAAGTATGGCAACTCTGTTTTTGATGTCCACTAGCATGATAAATAGTTCTCTATCACCTCACATTCAATCTGTAGGTATCTGTAGGTCTAAAAGGAGTCTCTTGTAGACAGCATAAAGATGGGTCTTGTTTTGTTTTGTTTTGTTTTGTTTTTTAATCCATTTGACACTCTATGCCTTTTGATTGGAGTATTTAGTCCATTTACATTCAGAGTAATTATTGATAGATATGAAATAAATGCTGTTTTATTATTTGTTTTGTCATTTCTGTAGATTTTCTCTGTCCTTTTCTAGTCTTTGTCACTTTTGGTCTTTCTTTCCCACTCACAGATTCTCCTTTAATATTTCTTTCAGGGCTGGTTTAGTTGTCATGAACTACTTTAGTTTTTGTTTGTCTGGGAAGCTCTTTATCTCCCCTTCTATTCTGAATGACAGCCTTACTGGATAATGTATTCTTTAGGCTGCAAATTTTTCCCATTTGGGCACATTGAATATATCATGTCACTCTCCTCTGTTCTGCCAAGTTTCTGTGGATAGATCTGCTGCTAACATTATTTGTCTTCCCTTGTAAGTTCGAGATTTATTTCCCCTTGCTGCTTTCAGGATCTTTTCCTTATCTCTGTATTTGCAAATTTTATATGATATGTAGTAAGTATTGCCGTGCTTTTATTGATTTTGATGGAAGTTCTCTGTGCTACCTGGATTTAGGTATCTGTTTGCTTCCCCAGATTATGGAAGTTTTCAGCTATAATTTGCTCAAATAAACCTTCTTCCCCCTTTTCCCTCTTTTCTTCTTCTACGACTCCTATGAATTATTATACTTTAGAGAGTTGCTAAGTTTTCCCTAAGTCTACCTTCATGATTTCCCTAAGTCTACCTTCAAATATTTTTCTTTCCCTCTCTTTTCAGCTTCATTATTTTCCATAATTTTATCTTCTCTATCCCTTATTTGTTCCTATGCGCCTTCCACTCGTGTGGTCATTACACCAGTCAATTTTGTATCTCGGATATAGCATGTTTTATTTCAGCCTGACTAGTTTTTAGGCCTTTTATCTCTGCAGTAAGGGACTCTCTGATGTCCTCTATGCATTTTTCGAGCCCAGCTAGTGTCCTTACACTTGTTTTAAATTCTAGCCCAGGCATTTTACTTATATCTGTTCCAATTAGATCCCTGGCCATGACCTGTCTTTGTTCTTTCTTTTTGAATGAAATTCCTCCACCTTGGCATTTTGTCTAGGCCTCTGTCTTCTGTATGTAAGGAAATCCTGTTATATTTCCTGCTCCTGATAGTAATGGCAGTGGAAGAGGTAGAAGAAGAGGTCAAATACTGTCCAGGGCCTACACTTCAGGAAATGTTTCCAGTGTATGCTGTGCTCACTCTGCTGTTGTGTTTTTGGCTACTCTTTCCCTAGGTCAGTCCTCTTCAGAGTTTCTCCTTGCCTACAGTGGAGTTTTGACCTTGTCCACTGTGTAGTGAGTTTTAACTAGGTGTATTTTGGTCTGCTTGTTCAAAGATACTAGATCTTATCTCCACTAGAGCTGAAGCTTTGTAGCACTCTATGGTCAGTAGACTTGGTGCAGGTGTGGGTTTGTGCTGGTCTTCTGGGAGAGGGGCCTGCTGCTGCCCTGAGTCTCAGGCACACTTGTCCTAGGAAAAAAGCACCTGCACAGTGCAGGGGGTGGGGCTTGGTGTAAGTGGCTCAAGCCTCTGCTGTGGGCACTGTGCTGCTCTCTAAAGTCCAGCTGTGCTGATGAGCAGAGGGGGGAAAATAGCAACAACCTGCCCTCTTGTCCCTGTAGAGGGGAGTTTTTACCCACCGGTATTCAGCAAGCCTTTACAACGGAGTGAACAATCTTCCCTCATGTGCTGTATGTCCCTCAGATTCCTGCCTTCACCCTGTCTGTGTCTTAACCATCTGCCCACCTGACAGTGCAGTGGTCCTGTGTTTAATCTCAGGAAGTCTGACTGGGTTTCAAAACTCCAAATTTTAGGCATGCAGCCTGGCATGGACCTACACTGATCCTCTGGGGATAGTCTCACCATACTATGGCTGGTGCCAGTTTGTCCCAGAAGGGAAGTCCCAAGAACAAGCAGGGGATTGGAGTCTATGGCAAAGCACAACAAAAAGCCAGTGTCTAGGTTAGCTGCTTTCAGCAGGTGTCTCTGCTCCTATGCTAATAAATGAGACAGCTCAATGGCAGCTGCTGGCATTTTTGTCCTCTGAGAGGCAGTGCTACCTCTCCCAAATGCACTCCAAAAAGAGAAACTGTCTCTTCGAGTGAAACCCCAGGGATCCTCAGATCGCATGTCCACCCTCAGGCCTCTGCCTGCCTTCTCCAAGGAGCACCACTATGCCTGCCAGGCTCCACTCTGGTGATGCTGAGGACTCCTAATACTTCAGACTTTGAGCTCTGCTGCTTATAAAACCTTGTGATAATTAGCCCCTCTCATTTTCCCAGTCAATGATTTTGGGAAAGTCTTTTTCTTGTGCAATCCCCTGCATGCTGCTCACTTTCTCTCTCTTCCTCCTTCTCTCTCTCTCTTGCTCTCCTCTGTGATCAGGGCTCTCTCCTCTCTGCAGCACCCCTGATTCTTTCCCCCCAAAATCACATCTCTGCACTTCCTACCTTCTACAATGTGGCCTTTTTTTCTCCCTCTCATCGTTTAGTTTGTTCTCTCAGTCCTCAGATCTATTTCTTGGGTGTTCAAAATGATTTGATATTTATCAGCTGTTTTCAAGGGACAAGACAAGCATAGAGTTGCCCTACTACTCTGGTATCTTAACTCTGATAGTAAAGGCTCTCTTTTTTACATACATACTGCATTCACTACATTCTGTGGATGCATAAATAACATTTTCAAGATTTAGTTTGCTTTTAAATAGGGTATTGTAATTATGTGTATAAATATCCACTGAGCTGTATTTATTCAGGACAGAGGAATATTACTTCTTGTAAGGGCACATAAGGTTTCTCTAGATGTGGGTTTGACACTGTGAAGAGCATTAGGGCCTAGGGAATGGAATTCTAGCCAAAGTGAAGACGTGGAAGCGAGGACAAGAAGCTGGAAACAGCAGAGTGCTAAGGTAGTGAAAAGAAACCAGTTTTTCTCATGCCAAGGTTAATGTTGAAAAGCATGTTGGGTCAGAGGACAGAGGACAAGCTTGGACTTCTGACATGATGGACACTGACATGGTCAGTTTAGAGCTATGAGCGACCTAAGACATGCACATGGAAGTGGATCTCAGAGAAGCCTCAGTCTGAATGCTTGTAGTGTGTTCTTGCTCCAAGGAGGAACTAAGCCTTTGGAATGAAGCTTGATTCCTACTTTACTTTCAGACCCTACCTTGGTTTCCTAATGACCCGAAGCACCTGCATCTTTTCTTTGAAGGAAGAGCTGCAGCCTAGAATCATTTTATATTCAGGGGCCTGAGCAAGACCACCCCTGAATAGGACAGCTAGCTGCCCACTGGACTTCAGTGACATCATTCTGCCAACCCAGTCCATTTTGCCTACAGACCAGGTATAGCCCAGCTGGTCCTTAGTCATACTATCTCAGCAGAAGGATTTATATGAGGACAGTGTGTATGGATGCAGTATGAAACTGTGAAGCACCAGGTGAAGGAAAGCAGCTCCAATTCCCCCTAGACATAAAGAAAGATATATGGAAGCCTCTGAGATTTTTTTCCTTAACTCAGACTTTCAAATTAAATTTTGATGAAGAGGTTAGACTCAGACTTTTGGACTATATTTTAAGCACCCCATTATTTTATAACTTAATCAATCATGTGTTGATTTTTCTTACTTAAACCTTTAAGATAAGCTCAGAGAATGATCTGAATGACCTGTAAAATATGAAGAGAAAATAAGTATTGCATGCAATTAAATAATATGTAAATAGCCAGAAGCTTCTTTGAAAAATAGAACTATTCAGTTATATAGTATAAAAAAACCCAAGTATATACCAAGACAGTAAGGGAAAATTTGTGATTATTACAATAAGTCAGATATGCTGGTTTTGATAAAGAAGTTTGAACATGGAACATGCTCTTTATTCAACAATTGTACCTTGTGACTAGTTAAAGATTCCACTCCTGAATTCTGATCCTTTTAGGAGTTTTGTCAATTATCAAGAGGAAAATAGGCTCATCATCAGTAAAGCCTAGAGATTTAAATCTAATCCAAGAGTGTTTTGATGTTTCATGTCAGGGGGAAAATAGATCTAGATTATTGCCACCAGGAACTGCTTTCTACTACATAAAGCTTTATTCTCTGGTTTTGTTCTAAATAGAAACATGATCAGAACATTTTTATAAATGTGCAATGATCCTTTATGAAAAGGAAGTAAGCATGAATAGCTGTGAATGTTTATATTCTGGAAAGAAGCAAGCCTGCAAATAATTATTTTTACTTTGTTATTGTGCACTTCACACCCCTCAATTTGATAGATAATAGACAGAGGCCACATAGGCAAAGCATGCTTATTCACAAACTCCGTTTAAAATAAAAATGCCATTTAAAAGAGATAGGAATAGATTCAGATTATTATGCAACAGCTCTGAACAACGATCACAACCTACATTCAATATAAGTGCATATTTTTAAAAAAAGTTTATCTGAAATTTCTATACATTGAATTTTGTCATTATATTTGTCATTTTGCTGCATGTCCTTCCCATTCAAATATTCATTGATTCTAGAAAGTATAAGTATCAGGCTTAAATTCCTGTGATTCTACCTTCAAATTTCTTCCTTTGAACCTTCTTAGAAAAATATTGTATGTCCACTCTGTGTACAAGGATCTGTGACTACAGATTTTTAAAAAAATAATCCAATTTCTTTAAGACTTCTACTTCTGTATAGAAAGTTACATATAGATAGATATGGGTATAGACATATAGATACAAACCTGTTAGGTCTACTGCAGCAATGACCATGTAACAGTATATTCTGGCCATTTTGTATCAGTGCCAGTTTAATGTTACAATATGACTTGTGATAATAATAGCCTTGGGACTAACTTACCCTGTACCAAGGACTGACTAAGTACTTGATGTGAGTTGTTCACTTAATCCTTATAACAACCCTCGAGATAAGTACTCTTACAGAGGAGGAAACTGAGACACAGAGATATGAATTAACATAGTTAAGAAGGTGACTTGTCAAGCCAGGATTGGAATTCAGAGAGTCTACTGCTAGATCTGAACTCCTAACCACCATATGACGATGCTTATGATTATATATTTATGAAAATCAGGAAACATTTTAAAACAAGTTGTTATTGAAAACAAAGTACATATTGTGAAACTGCTCCCCCACCTTCACCCTTTGTTCTATCACCTGCTGATGCTAGGCTTTCATGATGGTGTGGTGTAGATGTTGCCTGCACAGAAATCAGGAGGCCAAAGTCAGCCAAGACTTTAATCCTGGTCCCCCTACCTTTTAGCTGTATCAATAAAATAGATGATTTTTTAAAAAATTTTTATTTATTTATGATAGCCACACAGAGAGAGAGAGGCAGAGACACAGGCAGAGACACAGGCAGAGGGAGAAGCAGGCTCCATGCACCGGGAGCCTGACGTGGGATTCGATCCCGGGTCTCCAGGATCGCGCCCTGGGCCAAAGGCAGGCGCTAAACCGCTGCGCCACCCAGGGATCCCAAATAGATGATTTTTACATGTCTGAATGCTAGCTTCCCCATCTGTAAAGTGGGAATGGCAATTACTGAAACTACTTCTCAAGTCGGCTGTGAGTTCATGAGACAAACCATTAGTCAATAGGGCAGCATGTGCTAAATTTTAGCCATTATCACAGATTAATAGTTATAGCCAGACTTTAGAAAATACTAGAACAACTTTGGATTTATGTGACTGTGTTTACTGACTTACCTAGTAACATTAGCTTACCTTAATTGCTATAATTAAATAAATACTTAAAAACATTTTAACTTAAAGGAATGGAATTCCTGCCTATTTCTGTAAGAAAAAATCAGTTTAAAATCCAGTATTTACTATATCAATGCCTCCAACTTAACCCTAGTAAATATGTTAGTAATTATGGTTTGGAGTGGTCAGAGTGTAAATAGTAGCAAGGTCATCAGAATACTAACATATTGGCAGAAGAGATTGCAGTGGTGACCAGAGCAGGGCAACACTGTTGATTAGTTTATCTCCTACATATTGCATAAGGACATTATAAAAGCAAATGCAATTATTATAAATGCATTTATAAATCTGAAATGTTTAGTGAATAATGAATATAAATTTTATGCATAAATGTATTTTACACATAAAAAATCATATCTATAAAAGGAATGTTAAAGCTTGCAAGTATTAAATAAAAAACAAATCTCTTACATAAATATTCCTCTAGTGAAACACAAGTCTTTAAATGTGATTTGATTAGTTCTAATAGAGATATCCCTCATTTTCAAAGTTAATCCAAGGAAAAAAATTTCCTGCAATCCTGAATCTCATTTTTCTTTTTCTTTTCACCAATCATCTCGTACTTTAATCATCAGAGGTGGCCTTTGGATACTGGTAAATTAATCATTTATTCTTTTTCCCCATGCCATCCAATTTTGGGAGGTGTCCTGGATGCATATCAATTATATATACTTTTGTTATCTATTCAAAATACAGTTTTTTATACTCCTAATCTCTTTGGTAAATAGTATTACAAGCCTTTTCTAGACTTGTCTATATGCTTCATTTTAACATTGATTTTATAAGAGAGTAGATGACCTTCAGGAAAACAGTCTATAAAAAGTGTGACTAAATTAAGTTTCATTAACTTAATTTAGGTTAAACAGTAGTCCTTATTCATGTAACATTTTATTCTAATTGCATCTTTCCAAGTCCACTTATCCTGGAATCAGAATCTTGACTTCTATATTAAGTAGACTCAGGCAAGATATTCCATACATAGTAATACTTAGAAGGTGCTCTAATTTGAGACTTTATGAAGACAAGAAAAAAATAATTGAAAATGATTGAACTTACATTATGCAATAAGAATTATTTATACTTTATAATACAATTAACTTAGGCATAGTTATATTCAACAAAATACACATAATGTTTCTTCACTAAGGACAAAAACTTTAAGATGAGGAGGCAGTGTGGCATGCTGAATTGCTTTAGTGTATGGAATTAAAAACAGAAGCTTGATAGTAGAAAAGGAATAGAGATTACTTGTCTGGGCTAAGAATTATCAATGAGATCCTTCGGTTTGTTATTTACAATTTCAAACTCTCAGTTTCCTGATTTATAAGGTAGGGATAAAAAGAACATCCTCATAGAAATGCAATGAGCAATTGATCAGATAATATAAGCATAAAAATTAGTAAAGGTCTAGAATAATCATTGTTCAATGCACTCCATTGAATGTTGGAATCTCATCTACGCAGGCACAATTTGAATTTGTCTTCTTCCAGGTTTTTACTGGTTTTCTTCTGATTCCCATAGTGACCTATTAGTTACATGCAGATATCTATTCCTCCTTACCCCTTACTAATTTTACCAGATTCCCGATCCCTATCTGAAATTGCTGGAAGACCAAACTTTCAAGCAATCACTAACTGATGTCTAAGAGTTTTTATCTTCTCTGAAATGCCCTGAAGAAGTTTTTTGTCTTCAGTTTACCTATAAGTCAGTTTGGAGTCTCTAATGTGAGGCCACCAAGGTCCTATCAAACACTCTCCATCAGAAATCTTGGGTCAATGCCTTGCCCCTAGCACTTTCTCCTATGTGGTGGTGATAGGAATAAGGAATGCCGTTTTTAATTACTTGTTTTTGTTTTAGTCCTTGTGAATATGGATTTAAAAAAAAAAAACTTCCATAGATACATAGATTCCATAATATTTCTTATGAAACTTTAATAAGCCTTTTTTCTGGCTATAATCAATGATATGGCTTTACCATTTTTCAAAACCAGGAATGTCTTCAACAAGGACAATAATAGAACTGCAGTTTTTTGTACTTATGAATACCAAGGTTTTCCAATACAATGACCATTAAAATGTGCTCATTTTATTTTGCATTCTTTTCCTCCAAACAGTCTAACGGACTCCATTAACTGTGACAAAACTTCATTCTGTATTTTTAATGACATTTTACTTACTATTCTAAAATCAGGTTGAAAATGACCTCCATTAAATTCAATTCAAAATTTTTATTGACAAATAATAACATGCCATTTATAATAAATGAGGAGAATAGACTTCATTAATCAAGGTATGAAGATAAAATTCTGACTAAAACTTTTGATGACAGAGAGAAGAATACCTAAATCATTTAACTGAAAATTGTAAAGTATAATTATTTTGGAACATAATCTGGTAAATATATTGTTTAATCTAAAATTAAAATGTGAAAAGAAAGTGTTAGACTATGTTACTTAAATTTCAGAATAATTTTTAGATAGAAATTTGGTTCTATACATGCAAATAAAATGCATACATTATGAATTTCTGATAATCATGGCAATAACTCACACATATGTAATTTAAGCAAATATCCACTATTTATTCAATAGGCTCATTTTAGAAAGTGTACATTAAAATGTTCTGTGACCTAAATATTGGTAAACATTTCTAATTAGCCTTGAGATTTCTAAATGGATAATAAGAGAAAACTTAAGTGATTGAATATTTATCCATTGTTGATGTAAAAACTTTACTTGAGAGGAAAAATATAATCTAAAAATATTGTATCAACTTGTCTACCTTAGTAAAAACACACCTTGGACAAGGGGCATCATAATAAATATCAATTTTTGTTCTGTGGTCCTAGTTATTGTAACATTGAACTTTTGACTATGTACTAGCTACAGGAGACAGGCAGAGTTTGCTTTGCTGAGAAAGTCTCTGATATCAAGTATTTGTTTCCATTTACCTCTTTCTTATTGAACTAAAATGAAGAATGTTCAGCTCCATGACCTCCCGGGCTCTGTGACACTTCTGTCTTTTTCAAAAATTAATTAGTGAATCAAAGGCTGAATCAGCCTTCTTCCAAGCAATTTTCTTGCTCTTCAGAAAGTTAACTTCTCTACTCTCATTATCAATGTCCTTTGCCTTGTCAGCAGCATTTAAAACATTATCCATTATTTCTGCATCACTAGCACAATGTCAATGGGAGGGGGCGAGACCCTTTTTGCGGAGCTCAGCCCAGTGGCAGGGTTAATCAGAGTGGCAGGATCAGGGATGTCAAACAATCCAACAGGGAGACAATCGGGGATCTGGGTTGAGTTATTAGGTGCTGTTGGAAACAAAGAGATGGAGAACTGTCAGTAGAGTTGCAACAATCAGTGAACAACATCAAGATATAGGATATGGGATCCAGGCTTCAAAAATTGTCTCTAAGATAAAACAATGAATATCTAGTAAATGTATTAATAGAACAAATGGAATTCTGTTTAAAGATCGAGATTAGGGTCGGAACCTCAGTTCAGGTTCGCAGAATAGAACAAAGTAGGATCATAGGGACAGACTGCCTGCTAGAAAAGGGTGTCTGGTCTTTTCATTCAACCTATCAATGCTGGAGATTCTCCAACATCAGAGTTCTCCTGACAGAATCATTTGCCTTGCATGGTCTCCTTGCCCTTCTAAATGATACAGATCTGTTCTGTGCCACATTGCACTGCCTTTACTTCCAATACAGTATTCATCACTAATTTATGCTCTTCTTCACATTTTAAGTATTTTATTTTATTTTAAAATGTTCCAAAAGATGATAATTTTTCATTGACGTTATTTCCAGACAATTCCAGAAACTTCCTAGCAAATGACAATTCTTAACTTTTAAAAGAGTTAATACAAAAAGATGAAAAGATATACAAATATAAAAAATAATATGTTATATTTAATCAATACATAAGAGCATAAATTTCCCTGAATATATAACTAACAAAATCTAGATTGTGATTGCCTCAAGGGAGGGAGAGGCATGAGACGGGATCAAAACAGTGGTCTTTAACTCAACAATATTTTTAAGAAGAAAAAAATGTGAGACAGATACAAGAAAACATTACTATTTTAATTTTTGTTGGCAGATACATGGATTTTTGTTTTGTCTTTCATAGCAGGTTTCTTAAACTTTAAGTTACAGTTTGTGTGAGAAAAAATGAGAGTGAGAAATAAATGATAACCCTTCCCTCCTTTAATTTTTTTCTTAAATTAATCAAATGCTATGTTCTTTCTCTGAGAATTTGGTTTCAGTTTTCCATCTGTCCTGACTCTTGCCATCTGCCCACTAGTGATTTTGGCTTCATTCTGCTACATTCTTTGAAGCTCATCTCAACCTCTTCCTGTGAATTATAGATAGGAAAATGACCTAAAACCAAAAGCACATAGAACCATATACCCAAGTATGGAAACCTTCAAAAAAGCGGGTAGATGAAGGATTAGGATTAGGTCAAAAAAGTGGGTAGATGAAGGATTAGGTCAAGGATTAGGTCATAGAACCATATACCCAAGTATGGAAACCTTCAAAAAAGCGGGTAGATGAAGGATGACAGTGACATTGGTCTTCTAGACTAGAATATCTGAGAGAATAAAGAGTAAGGGCATGATAAGGAATTCACTGACTGCCTAAAATAATGATATTCTCAATGTAAGAGTGGAGTTGTATACGAGTGAGGTTGGTTTGGGATAAATACAGACAGGAGATCTGGAAAGGAATTAGAGGAGGTGTTTCAAGTGATAACTAGTTTGGGACAGAATGATAGAAAGAGGCATGCATAGAATGCCTGGGTGGCTCAGTGGTTGAGCATCTGCCTTTGGCTCAAGTTGTGATCCCCAGGGTCCTGGGATTGAGTCCTACAACGAGTTCCCCGCAGGGAGCCTGCTTCTTCCTCTACCTATGTGTTTCTCATGAATAAATAAATAAAATCTTTAAAAAAAGAGAAAGAGGCATGAATAATGATAATGATGATGATAGATAGGAAGAAAGGAGAGAGATGTGCATTTTTGTACATACTAGTGTTAATTATGAATGAGAAAATGACTCACAATAAATTTATATTAAATCATTCTTAACTAAATAAATCAAGTGAAAATTGAGCAGAACAAGACAAATCATATTTTTAAGCGGGTGAATGTTATTGAATAAGGAAAATTTAAATCACTCTTCACTACTCCCCCAACACACACATACACACACACATACCCATTGGTGGGAGGTATATCAGAATCTGGACAGGAAAGGAAAAATGAAGTTTAAATACACTCTTCAGGTGGTTCTGGGGCAGGCCCTTTTGTCTTCACCATTGAGAATGGCTACTCTTAAAATCATTGGTATTTGCAAAACTCAAGATTTTATCTGATGGAATACTACATGTAAGAGTAGTCAAACTAAACTTACTCCTTTAAAAATTAGGAAGACAATTCCTGAAAAAATGCTAAGTTTGAATATGGTAAGTATCATAAATAGACCAATCTCACTGGCATTGTAAAACTATTCAGGGTCTAGATTGCATTCAGAAATGAGTTTTCTGAAAAGAGCACAAAATTATATTTCAGCTTCATGGTTTATTCATTCTTTTTGATGGACTATAGTAGCTTTCTAATGTTGTGTCTGTATTTAAAGTGACAAAATTGTAGTTGGGAAAAATCATGGCTTATTTGATTGCATTTGCTCATAAAAATATTTGAAAATTCCAATTAAGATTGGGACAGAGATGTGACAATTTCTAATCTCCTTCCTAAGACCAGTTTTATAAAAGTGTTCCAAATGAGTCATAAACAGAGTATGGCTTTCATTGACAATTTTCAATGCTTCAGAATTTTTAAAAAGATGCAATTTTTACATTCTAAGTTCTGTACTTATGGAAAAATCAATATGATAATCCTTAATAATCTTATTTTCAGAAATTTCAAACCATATGTGATTAACTCCAATTGCACTTCAAAGCTTATGCCTTTTTTCCTCCTAATGTCTCTTTACTCATAATTAACAGATATTTTTAAAATACACCTGTGATAGATGCTGCTATTTGTTTCCCAAGGTTTAGTCTCATCTTCTATGGTACTACAACTCCTCATGCCTATCAGGGCATATAGCTACCTTGAGAAAAATACTATGATGTACAATCTGCGTTGCAACTAAGGGACATGTAAATTTTTGCCAATGGTTTGTCAAAACAAATGGCATATGCAACTTCTAGAAAACGTTTCTAGAAGGGATAAATATACCAAATTCCTTCCATTTCCCTCCTTCTTGCTAGTTGCAATTATAGACATGTTGACTGGAACTGAAAAGTCATTTAAAATCTAAATTTTGAGTATGAGAAAGAAATAGATGGGTAATAAGATACACCTGATAATAATGCAGGCCATACCAGTCCTTAAGATGCTGATGTGAACCTATATGTAAGAAGGAAATAAATTTTAATCTTGATTAAGCCAGAGTTTCTTTCACTCACAATTATATCTAATCCTAAACATATATTTTAGAATGCATTATATTCCATAGCTAGCTCTATCTACTAGTTCTGCTTAGGAGGTAGACAATAAAATAAACATAGTGGATAAACATGTGTAATTTAGTGTTTGGTGTCTTACAGGAAAAATTGAACTTTGAAATGATGGCTTGGGTATTTTATTTGATCAACTTTGATACCTCCAAAGTCCCTTTTTACTTCAGTTAATTCACATTACATGTCAATATTTTTTTCCTTGTCTCTTTTCTTTTAGTCTGTTTTTTAATTTCTGTTTTTCTTGGGTTTCCACCATATTATTATTTGCTTTTGTGTTTTTGACAAAAGAATCAATCACATACTGATGTCTTCAGTCAGTTTTCCTGATTCACTCCCAGGTCTTGTCTCTTGTCACAGTAACTGTGAGACTATGACTCTCTCTCTCTCTCTCTCTCTCTCTCTCTCTCTTTCTCTTTCTCCTTCTCTTTCTCATCTACATTTATTTTTTTCCACAAATTGAATATGTGGAACATCTGAAAAAAAAGTAATTTGTATGTCCGAGATATTTTAAGAGGTTTGGAAATGTATTAGGGATAACTTTTAAGACACCCCTATTTTTACTTTTTTTCAATTCCTAGGGATGCTGCTTCTCAATTTAAAAGTAGAAAATTTAATGATGATTGTTTAGTCATTATCTAATATTGTCTGATGTGTTCTATAAAACAATTTACTAATTACACACAACTGAATTCCAGGGCAATGTAATGAAAATGTAATAGTAGATGCAGGCTGTTGCAGCTGAGTCTCAACAACTTTAAAATACTTGAAGCTGGTTTAAGAAAATCAAAGTGATAAAACAACAGTTCTATGAATATGTTCCTGAATGACATTTTAAAAAGATGAAGCAAATTTTAATGTGCTTCACAAAGGAATGAATATTTAGGAAAGATGAGAACATGAGTAAAATGATCAATTCTTTGAAATTCACCTTGTTCCATAGCCTATATGTGAAACGGGCCTGAAATACAGTATTCTGAAAATGCTAGTGATCAACCCAAAATCAAAATAGAGGGAATACTGCTGCCAGCTATGGTCTTAACATATGATGCCATTTTCTAATTTCATGTATTTTCCCTGACAATTCTTCTAAGCTATTTCTCATGAGAAAAATTGAGTTAAGTCATCCCCAGAAAAGTGAGTCATAGTAACTAAACACACAGGAGTATCATTCCATGGATGAATAAATGAGAGCAGTTCTATTTCAAACATGCCAGATGCTATACATTTTCTGGAAAAGATCAGGATATCAGGTCTTTAGTGAGACTTCCCGCTAAGCTGAACATCTGTTCATAATATATTGTGCACTTGCTAGTAAGCCTAAGAATGCTAAGGCGATTAGAACATCTTGATTGTGTTTTCCAATAGTATGCAGACAAAAGGAGATGTGGAATCAGAGCACTGAGCAGGCAGGAAATCAACACTCAGCCACCATCCAAATATGCACCATGTTGTTTCTCCATTAATCAGTTGTTAGAAATTTTCACAAAGTGTAGGTGACCTATTTGGAAAATCAAGTGATTTTGTCCTTGAAATGAATAAACAGCTAAAGATAAGGGTAAATAGAGGGGGAAAAAATTCACATATGCAAAAGCATCTACCCCTGTAAGAATTTTCATTTCCTTGGCCATTTTGTCTGAATTGTTTCTCTACACCACTGAAATTGCGAAGTGAGGAAACCAATTAACATAACCTTATAGGACATGCAGAATAGACTGCTTTGTGAAACTGATCTTCCATTTAAATATGCCTCCTCATCCATTACTTTATATCTGGTCATTTACTAAATTCTTCCTGACTTTTTCCTAACTGATGACCTTATATCTGTAAATGCTGCATTAAAAATTCATATATTCTATTGAAAATCTCCAAACAAGCACTATAATGATCATGAAAAGCCATCAAGTCACTATACATTATTTACAAATTGAAAATAAAAGTAAGTTTTTAACTACTGAAATATAGCCCCCGTATTAAACTCTCTAATTTACCAGTGATACAAATTCAGAAGAGTTATGCAAGAATGCAATTACTCCCTTAGGCAGTACCTGATTAAGCAAATTTGATTCAAATAATTGAATATATATGTGAGGAAAATCTATAAAAACCTGAATATCCTGAAAAAAATTATAACATTGGTTTCACTTTGTAAGAAAAAGATGGTTAAAATTATAGGTACAGGAAAGATAACAAGAACATTTTTTCCAAGGGCCATAATCACACTTAGGCCATATTATTTTTGAAAATGTGTTTCATATAATTGTTTTGAATTTAACTGAGACAAAGAACATGGTACTTTGCTAAAACTAAGTGCTGGAAATTAGTTTTTAAAAATTTTCAAATAATGATGATCACATACTTAGGGATCAAAATCAATACAATGCCAGGAAATAAGTCTGCCAGGAACGTGGTGCATGTTAGTTTCTCAGACTCAGAGAATGGAGAAGTCTTTCAATAGTTCTGACTATTTTAAATGTGTGAAACATTTATCATAGTTTTTATACAATTTTAATATCTGATTGCTCAAGGGAAGAAGCAATTTTGTTGGCAAAATCTGTCCTACATCTCAACATTCAGCATAATTTAGTAGATTATTCCAGCCCATGGATGATATGAAAATAAACAAAAAGATGTAGTAAAAAAAAAATAAATCATGTTACGGGACATCTTATTTAAATTAATGATTCTTATGAAGTAAATTTAAGAAAACATAGCAGCTGTACCAAATCACATGAATTGGTAAAAATGTGTGTGTTTTGCACACATTTTCCCAAATGACCCAATTCAGAGAATAATATCTCAGTAATTAGCAGTAACCAAGAGGGAAAAGTCCAAAATGTATTATCAAGTTTAAGGTAATGTCTTCACTAGGGTGTTTTATAACAGAATTGGTATAACTCAAAGCACTGTTGATGAGATACCTAATATATGATCCAGTTTATTCACATGTCTAGGATAGACAGATAGATAGATAGAGCATTTTATATACATGTGTATGTAAAAAATGTAAATTTAATTTTGTTATTTTTCAAAGCTGAGCTAGTTTTTTTCCTATCATTCTTATGTATTTTTAATAGACTGATTATTGATATCTTTATCTGAAAAATTACAGCTCCAAAAACCTAGAAATTTTAAGTAGGTATCAATGTGTGGCCCTGCATTCTCTAAGTTCAGTTTTACTTGTTTATTTCTTTAAATTTTCTTTATTATACTTCCTCTAATGAGTATTTAGTTTTATATTGTTTAAAAAGGAAAGCTTAATTCAGTTATTCTCTGGGTGTGTATTTTTAGAATATACATTTAACTTTGAAAAGAAGTAATGTTAAGGTAATTGTTAGCACTGAGGTGATTGCAAGAGAATTTAGCTCCTATGAATGAACTCATGCCTGTTTGCCTGAGTGATTCATATAAGAGAGTACAGAGAAAATTACAGATAATTTTGTTGACCTATGCCTATGTTGACTATACATGAAAAATGGGAAAGAAGCCAGAATGTTGGAAACAGAAATGTCCCAATTAAAAAAAAAAAAAAAGTTTTAGAAGAAATCACTGATGTCAGATGACATTTGCCTTTTAATAGAGTTATTAGACTGTGAGAGGCCATTCACAGGCATTTCTAGATTTTTTTTTTTTTGTAAAACATTTTCCAAAGCCTCTCATAAAAAAAAAAAAAAAAAAAAAAAAACCTTGCAGAAAAAACAGAGAATGTGAATTGCAAGAAAATACTCTTAAGTAGATTAGTAATTGATTGAAAATTCAGGTTTATGCACACATCAACATCATTTTGAACAGAAATCATAACACTATCTCTTCGAAGTTTTTATTTAGGACATTACCAAGGCAGTGTTCAAAGTTGGCACAAAGCTGGAAGGAATACCTGATATTCAGGTAGCATAACTATATGCAAAAAGCCATTTTTACAAGTTGGATCGGTGGGTCATATCTAACAAGAACTTTAGTAAAGATAAATGTCAGTCCCTACTTAAGTGTTTTTTTTTTTAAAGGATTACGTATTTATTTTAGAAAAAGAATGCACACAGGAGCGGGTTGGGGAGGGAAAATCTCAAGCAGAGTTTGTGATGAGCATGGAGCCTGAGGCTGGCTGGGATCTCATGACCCTGAGATCATGACCTGAACCAAAATCAAATGTGGGATGCTTAACTGAGTCACCAGGGGCCCTAGTCCCTACTAGATTTAAAACAAAAACAAACAAAAAACAAAACAAAACCATTAAAAACCTGGAGGTAAGGGGAAGTATATTTCTAACTTTGCAAAGGCCACCAGAGTGGGTTAAAGCTCTGGATGGGAGAATAAAGTAAATTATGTCTTAGGTCTCTTCTACCTCTGAGGTTAAATAACTCTAGTGTATATTTATTATACCATATAAATTTGAAAATTGTTTTGAAGGTATATATGAGTAAAGCTCTTTATGTCTCTCTGAGCATCTGGGTGAGTACCAACCCATTCATTGGCCATGAAAAGATTACTCTAGTCTCTGACTGTTTTAGAAAGATAATGATATAGCTTTTAAAAAGTTTTCAAATTCTCCTGAAACTAGAACACTTCATCTATTACAAGTAGTCAATTCATTTTAATTTTTGAGAAAGAAATTATCTGCTTTTACTTTTGTAGGAACTGGTTCTAGTTCAGATATTATTATAGGAGATGTATTGTGCTCCCTTTACTCAAATAGACAGAATAATTGGAATAATAATTTTAAATGCATATCAAATACAAGGGAATAGTCATAATTTTGATACTAGAACCATTTTCAGGCATTTAAAAATCTAATTTTTAATAAAGTAAGTTTCATGTTGGCAATAAAGTCAGTTGGAAATGGATTTATTACAAATGGTATTTTTCAAATAAAAATTACCTCTTACCTCTGGTGTGAAAAATCAAAAGAATTTTGACATGGCAATCATATTGATCTTACAAGAACATTCCTCCCACTAATGTACTAAGTTTAAAATTCTTAAATAACCCAATTAGGGACCTTTAAGAGAGAAAGAGAAAAAAAATCCTGGCCGAATGATGACTAATTAGAATGACAGGCGTTCTTCTGACTCATGGGGGAGTCACAGTACCTAAGCAGTAAAAATAGTGTCTCATTAGTCTTTTAAACATTATTCCCAGGTTTCCATGAAATTGATATTTAATCACTTTCCCAGTGTACAGCAGGCACTTATTACACTGGGAAGACATGGGGAGTGAAAAGTTTATAAAATTTCTGTCAATCTCTTCTCAATTTGAAGAATGATTCATTATAATGGGCCACCAGTGGCAAAAGGACCCTGAATGGAAGCCTGTAATTAACTTCACTTCTTGCTTTATTGATGGCATTTGCTGGGTTCTGAGATTAGATGGTGTATCTGGTGGGATGTACCCTATGGATCATGCTGTACAATATTCTAAACTACATCTAAATCATATCTACAGTTGTATTATTTGAAATTCCATATGTTGGTTTTCTGAAATTTGGGGCAATTTTAAAATATTTAGAGACTAAGTTTGCTACTGAGAGTGTGTAGATGGAATTAGTGTCTAAAAGAAGAAAATATGCATCTAAATTTTAGGACAACTCTGTAAGGAACAAAAATTGACATTAAGATAATATAGCACAACAATTTCCTTTTGAAAACTGTCAAGATATTTGATCTCTGATTTGTTTTTATGAAATATGACTATTTTATTCTTTAGTGTTCAATATTATTTTACTCCTATTAAATGCTTAAAATGAAAGTATGGTTATAAGAGCTATTTATTTCACTTTGTCATTAAATCCAAAATTATCTTTCATGTGCATACATGAAACTTAGAAAAATCAATCCAGCAACCAACCACCTTTCCCCCAATAAAAGAATATTTTCCCAAATTTAGCCAAAGAAAGTAGAAAAGGTTGACACTCTAAGTTTTTTATTCCATTTCTCTTCTAACAAACAACTTTTATTTCATGGACATAGCAATGACAAAACTTGTGGTAGGATTTACTACAAACATGGTAGGATGGCCATTCTCTGTTTTATATTCTATCTAAATAAGAAAATATGTTTTTTGTTCAAAAGAGAAATATAATCAAGGCATATTTACTATACTTTATACTGTTGACTATATATATTTTTGATTTCCCATTTCCACTCCACTGAGAGAAAACAGAGTGTTTCATTGGGATAGAAGTTCTCAGCAAGTCCCAAGGCAGTTCCTGCTAAACTAGTACCAGGTTTTGTCCTTACAGAGCCCATTTCCTAAATGCAAGTAAGGACATAAAAATGATTATAAAACAATAGAATAAGTAATTTTCTATCACACACTACAACTTCATGAGCAAATGTTAGGAAAAACATTTAGAGCAACTCTTTATTTGCGGTTCAGAAATGAACAGCGCCTGTAAGTATTTTAAAGTAACTCAAGAATCTTCAAACTGGTATGTTAGTATGGTTCAGCAGAATGTATTATTCTGGAAATCAGGAAACAAATCCTGCTTTTGTAAAGTAAAATTGTGTAAATAATGACACAAACTTAATGTATGAAATGTGGAATATAGATTTTTTGCTCTATTGGAAATTAAGAATTTATTAAATAGCCTTTTTAAAACTTGCATTATTATTTAAAATCCCCATGCCAAATACTTTCCAATTAGTGTTATTATGCAGTTCAAAATTTAAGATAAAATATATAATATTCAGTATAACCATTTCAACATCTATGGCAAAACCATAGCATTATCAAAATCTTCTTTATACTGTCCTCTAGTCTTTACAGATCATGTGCTGAAAGCAAGACCTAAATTTCACAATGTGCATTCCAATTTTCTATTAAGTGAGAACCCTCTAAAGACCACAAAGGGGCCAAATTATCTAAAATATTAAAGGCTTATTATATTTCTACTAAATTATCAATTTTGTAAAACAATTAAACAGGGAAAGCCAATTAGTGTGAAAGTGGTCTTTAGAGTATAATCATTAGTTAGAAGCTCGTTTGATAAGGTTAGGTCCAAATCTAATAAGTTAAACCCCCAGCAGAACCGTAATAGAGCCTTAGTGGCAGTTTTTAAGAGTATCACTCTCTAAATAGAAACTGCAAGAAATTAAGGAAATTGAAAAAGAAGTTATTTTTGCTACAATCAACAAAACCTCTATAGAGCTATGTCAAGTAAGAATCAGGGTAGTTTCTTAATTATGATCACTAGAAATTTATTTGTGCTATGAATCAAAATTATTATTAGTTCCAGTTTCTTCCAATAGAGTACTAAAGACCACAGGTAAAATAATTATGAACAGAAGAGGCAAATATATAAAATAAAGTAAATGCTTTCTAACCCTGGGGAAAATGAAAGAACATTAATACAGTGAGAGCACACAAATCGAATATACATGATCATCACTGCACTGTAACATTTTCAGCCTCTGTTAGCTCTGCCTCATTTATGTTTGGAAAATATACCTTAAATTAAAATTTTTAAAAATGAAGGAAAAGTAAAGTGGTGTATACAAATATATCCGTTTACCTAAGGCTGAACTCATCTAAATGTCACAACAAAACTTCTAAAAATTACCAAACTAGTTTTTTTTTTTTTTTTTTTTTTTTATTCATGAGAGACACATAAAGAGAGGCAGAGGGAAAAGCAGGCTCCCTGGGGGAGCCCCATACAGACTTGATCCCTGGACTCCAGGATCATGCCCTGAGCTGAAGCAGATGCTCAACCACTGAGCCACCCAGGAATCCCCCAAACTAGTTGTTTTACACAAGGAATTGGACCATTTTAATAAAAAGAAGATGTAGCCTAGTAAATGCTAACCTATTGGCCTAAATGAATAAAGGAAAAGTCACACACTTTATAACATAGATATAGATATTCATATATCTATATATATCTTAAAATAAAATTATCTTTATTTATTTTTGCTTCAGTTACACATATTTCCACGTAAGTATTATATAAATAGACATGAGTGAAACATGAAATATTATAGATCAGAAAAATTATGTTCTCTGTATATCAAATTCTATTTTTTTAATTCTAAAGAAAGTAGATAATTGATGTGATCTGATCATCTATCCATCAGCACATCCATATTCAAAAAAGGACAGATTGGTCATTAGGGAACACTGGCTGGTGACAATGGCTCCTACATCACCCTACACAAACATGCTTTACAAATGGTTATATAAGTATTATCAACAGTTATTTGTTTCTTATTCCTTTTATTTCTCTATTATTGCATGTACATATATATTATGATTCACGTTTAAATAATGCTATAATTTAATAATTTATTTTGACATTAATTTTGAAATACGACTCTTTTTTTATAGTAAAGTGTTTTCAGTAGCAATGTTTTTTTTTTGTTTGTTTTTCTTTTTCAGCAGCAATTTTCTAAAGCTACAGCTTACTAAAATAGTTACATAAATAATAATGCCAGATCCCTCATGTAATTAAAAAATAAAATAAAATGAGCATCTGTTTGTATAAATTCATAATGTGAGTGATAAAATACAGGTTAAAGGTTAACATAGAAAAAATTGGACATGGTATATGAACACAAAATGAATTATTACATGGCTATGTAATTTTATTGCCACCACTTAGTTAATTATGCTGTATATCAAACTAATAGTTAAACAGGCAAGCTCCTACTTCAGTGTCCTACTCATACAACTATAAATTACTCCATACTTCTAGAATGGTTATTAGCCATAAATCTCACAGCAAGGTGTAATAACAAAAAAACAATTTGCTTTACTACTTGAAAACTTCACAAATGTACTTTTAAGATATATTTCAAAAGAAATCACATTAACTCTGGCAGTCATAGCTTAATTTAAATACCTCAATAATATAGACAAGAAAAAACGTTTTCTTTATCTATGGCTGCATAATAAATTTCCTCAAGACTACTTAGTAAGTAGTAAAAACTACAACCTTTATTTGCTTACAGCTCTGTAGTTTGGGCAGTGACAGCTCATCTGTGGTCCCTCATGATATCATTAGGGTGGCTTTACTGGGGTTGGGCAATCTACGTCTTAGATTACTTCTCTCACACTCCTGGAGAGAGTACAGGCTGCCAAGTGACAACTCAGCTAAGGCTGCTGTCTAGGGTCTTGGGTTATTCTTAATGTGGTCTCTCCAGTTGGGTAGGTTGTCTTCCTCACAGTATGGAGAAGGGAGCCTTGGGGCAGTCAGACTTCTCACAGGTTGGCTAGTATATCCCCAAGCACGGAAACAAAATCTGCTAGGCCTTCTTTATGGCTTTGATACTCAGCAGGCATGCCTTCAATTCTTCTGTATTCTGTTAGTTAAAGCAGGTCAGAAACCAACTCAGATGTAATTGGAGGGTACTTTACAGGTGTATGAATAATGACGCCCTAAAATGATATTCTCTTTCAACAAATAATTTCCTATATAATTTCCAAAAGTGCAAACCAGTATGATTCTTGTTAGTATTAATTTCAACTTAATATAAATACATATATATGCCTGAATTTTCTAAGAATTTATTAAGGTAGCTAACCTTAAATGTCCTTTCCTAGGGCAGGAATCTATGCATTTTATCTATATTCCCCATCTAATTAATTTTTTTTTTTTTTAGCTCTACTCATCACTGTGTAGAATTAGCCTACTTGGCAGTAGAAGGAAGCTGATGTAGCCACTGGGGTCCTGTTACTTGAGGAGATGTAGAAATGTCTATGTTCCTCTTTATCAGATTTCACATGCACTCACAGTAATGTTTCTCACACCCTATCCTACAATATACAATTCTTTTAGATCCATCAAAAGCAGTAATAATTTTGAGATAAGTCCTTTCTTTAGAAGGTAATTCCTTAGAATTTTATGCAGTAAAAAATGCTATATTTAATTATAAATCCTTATATAGAGTAACTTACTTAATGAAGTTAAAAATGCCCAACCAGTTTTCAAGATTTAGAAACCTGAACGATAATAGTAGCTGTCACTTGCTAGTCCAAACAATGCAGGTCACATTGAGGCAAAGTTGCTAGCAAAACTGAATATTGCTTGAGTGGAAAGTGTGGCAAAACACAAGGAACACATGGAATATGAGAATGCAGAAAACATTGGGAGAGATGTGTGAAAAGCACTTGAGAGTTAATATGAAGAGAAAAGCTATAAAGAAATTTATAACATCTAACATTTATTGAGCACATACTATGTATCAAGCACATTATTTATATCATTTACCAAAATAAAATAAGCCTGCAACCTACCACTAGTTACAATACTCAGACAAAGGAACAAAGATAAAGAGATGAGAGGAGGCAATAGCCAGCCAATTGAAAGAACAGGAGCAAAGTCTGAGCAAATACCCATGAGAGAGGTCACTGCTTGAGGCTTAAGGCTCAGTGTGCCCTGAGTCATTATTAGCACATGGACTAGAATAGGTTAGAAGGTATAATTGGCAAAAATAGAGAAACTCGGGGAATATGGTAATTAATTTTTAAGAGTAGGTAAAGGATTTGGATTAAAGTGCAATGAGTCTGGGTGACATAGTAGCTAGGGCTAATATATAGGGTATTAAATTGGTATAAAAATTGGAATCCCAAACTAGACAAGAAGTACTAATTAGAGAAACATAGCATAGAGTTTCGAATACAAAGTAATTTCACAAAGGGAAGAAAGTATAAGTAAAATGAAACTTTACAAAGGGTCCTCATTGAGAAAAAAAATGTAATTTACAAGGAGAGAAAAGGGAACTGTGAGTGAAAAGAAAGATTATGAAAATAGGAAAAGAACAAATAACACCAAGGAAGTATAGAACTGTGGCCAGCAACATCAGGCACAATTAGGAATGAGGAAGGATAACAAATATTGCCCATTTAATTTTCATTTTGGAGTAATAGCTTCTGAGTGACTCATTTGAATGTGTTTTTCTAATATATCTTTATGGCAATATCTCAGCTAGATAATATATTAATCCACTATATTTCTCAGGAGTGGTTTCCATGATGTATTTCTCTAATGACAGTACTGTCCAATATACTATAGATATTTTAGCAAATTCAGTTTTACACAATTAAAACACTTCTTGAGAGTAACATACTGACTACACATAAAATAATCTGTATTTTCATACACTGTACAAACAATAACCTGCATAATAGTGTTACACAATTAAAAAGAAAGGCATGTAATGAAGAATGTTGTATCATCTTTCCCTAAACAATGACAGCTTCATGGTCTTGATCCTTAATATGTATTAGGATAAATGAGCCCCATAGAGTATTTAGCATAAGATAACTTTCATTGAAAGTCTATTATTTACATCTGAAAAACATAATTATTGTTTTGGTATTTAAAAATATTTGAAAATATATTTCTTAAGGAAATATTAAGCATGTACTACATACACCAATCATAGTTCTAAGTTCTCTACATATATTACCTTATTTAATCCTTGCAAAATTCCTATGAGGTAAATACTATTGTTATCTGCATCTAATAGAAGAATTTAAGGCTCATAATAGTGAAGATTTGTTCAAGGGTTTAGAACAAGAAAGTGGCAGAATCAGTACTCAAAAGACTGTTAAGTGTTGTATTCTTTATTCACCCCCCTATAAGGGAATATCTCAAATGACAAAATGAACTGGCCTCTTGATTTTCCTACCAGAAAATTTAGGAACAAGTATAACCCTGAGGTAAGTCATGTGGTATGTAGTTACAAAAATGCCTTGGAGAGCCTTGGGAGTATTTCAAGACATACATCAGAGAGGCTTTTCAATACTCAGAGAAACACAGGGAGATTGTCTTAAAGATCTAGAAACCAAAGACTTAATGGGAGAATTTGCCCTCTTGGGTCACTAACCAAGGAGATGAAGTTCCTCTGCCCTTCCATACTCTCTTATCTGGTAGAACAGAACCCTGCAACCACATGAGTGACCCAGTGCCTTGAGTCTGTTTGAACATTGACTTTAAGTACTTCTGATAAGGCTAAAGAATTCACATAGGACTAAAGAATAAATCAATAAAATAAGTTCTCAGAAAATATCTATGGAAAACAATAAGCCCCATGCTTTCCCTTTGTGACCATAACTAATCTCTACAAATCTCCAGTGCACAATGACCTCACCTAACCCCCAGTCCTCTAATTCATCCTTGTCAGTGTCTTACTTCTTGATCCTTGTAACCTACCTTGGGCTGGCCTCCAAAGGCAAGGAAGATCTGTAATAAGATTATGAATAAATTAAATGGATAAATGTATAATATCTAATAACATTAAATGGCTTATGTATCTATATTTTTGAAAATGGAAATTCATTTATTTTAGCTACCAATAAAAGTAATATGTGTTTATTCATTGAAAATAAGTTTACAAAGTTTAAAACCTCTTATAAGACTACTCTGTAATTTGTCTCTTTAACTGCCAAAACAAATTAATTTTAGCATATTTTGGACTTAGAAAAATATACACATATGCATACACATGCATTTGAGTGCTTATTTAACACAATGCATATACTTATATCTTAAATGGCTGAATAGTTTACTATAGTCTTCATTTGCTATATTTTTAAAGTAATTTAATGTACATTTAAGGCATAGATTATTTGAGCAATTTGATGAGAGTTTTTTTTTTTCTGCCTGTATTTTTTTTAACTGTTGTAAGTAATAATTATGTGTAAATATCTTTGGGCATACATAGTTACATATTAAATATTCTCTTATTAATTTTTTAAATGTGTTGTTAAACTGTTATTTTAATTTGGCTTAATTTACCTTTCCACTAACATTGTTTTCTAGGGAACATATAATCACCCCTTTTTAAACAATGGACATTAATCATCTTAAATATTTTAATATTCTTTTTTACATTTCAGTAGGATTTTGAAAGTCAAAGAAGTAGAAAAATGCAACAGCTCACATCCCAAATTAAAAGTCAGGAGAATTTGTTACACCTATTTGAAATACCTTTGTAATTCTAACTCACTTTTTATTTTAAAATATCAAATTAAGAAATTTTGTTATTCAAATAGGAAGTATATTTTATCTGAGAGTTTTGTAAAAGGACACAACTCTTCTAAATAGTTTCTCAATGTAAAAAGAACACAGGATTTTCCTGTATTTATACCTTTTCATAAAATTTTTATTAGATGTAGGGGGCACTTGATGGCTCAGTCAATTGAGTGTGTGACTCTTGGTTTTGGCTCAGGTCATGATCTCAAGGTCATGAAATGGAGCCCCACACTGGGCTCTGTGCTCAGTGCAGTCTGCCTGTCCTCCTTCTGCTCCTCCCCCCCACCATAAATAAGTAATTTTTTAAAGATATGTTTATCAGGTGTTTATAAATATTTTTAATATGTCAAAAATCAAACATCAAAATCCTTGACATAAAAATATTCTAAATGTATATCTTTATTCACAGGAAAAACTCAGCATCCTTGGTCTGTAAAAGTAAAATCAAGATGATGTTGCACTGAAGACAGTTGGTCCTGGTACAGCGATACCTAGCATAAGATCCTGTTAACTAAAGGCAAATACAAACATGCTCCAACTTCAGTAAAAGTTATTATAGCAACTTCTCCCCTGAGTGTGGGAGAAGCCACACTCCAAAGCCAATATTAATGAAAAATTCCAACAAAAGAATTGCTGAGTGGAAAAAAGAAAGGAGCCAAAAACAAAGTAAGAGACATGGTGATTCTGTAGGATGCCTTGGATAGACTTCAATCATTTGTTCTTTCTGACTACTATTAGGAAGGAGCCCAAAACAGCCACTACCTTGAACAAATCTGAAAGGCTTCATGAGAGAAACCAGTGCTTCTGAAGTGCCTATCCACTTTCCCGTAAAAAGCTCACTGCTTTTCTGAATATATTTTATATGTTATCTCATATATATTTTTGTATATACAAAATATAAATATAATGAGCACAGATAACATGTAAAATATATGCACACACATAAGTACATATAAATATATAAAATAAATGCATTATATACATGAGTATATATCTATAAACACATATATTTATATAAATACATGTATATATTTTCCAATTTTATTGAGGAATAGTTGATAGATATAATTTATATACTTAAAGTGTACAATATTATTTGATACATGTATACATTGTATATGTGTACAATTCTACATTGTAGAATACTTACCAAGCTCAATGTAATTAATGCATTTATTAATTTTTTTTGTAGTGAGAATGGTTAAAGTCTACCCTAAGCAAATTTCAAGTATATAATACTCGATTATTAACTGTAATCACAATAATGAACATTAGATCTTCAGAACTTATTAATCTTATAACTAAAACATTGTACTCTTTAACCTATATCCCCCCATTTCCTCCTTAACCCCAGTCCCTGGTAACCTTTCTCATTTCTCATTTCTATAAAATTGTTTGTTTGGTTGATTTTTGATTTTACATGTAAGTATTATCACTTAGCATTTATCTTTCTCAAAAAACTTTCTCAAAAAAGTGACTTAAAAAAAAGTGACTTATTTCACTTGGTGTAATGGCTTCCAGTTTCATTCATGTAGTTGCAAATAACAAGATTTCCTTCTTTAAAAAAAATCTCCTTATTTTTAATGGCTGAATAATATTCCATTGCATGTGTAGTTTCTTTATCCATCCAGCCAGCCAGCCATCAAATGACATTTAAGTAGTTTTCATGGCTATTGTGAATAACGGTGGCAAATGAACATAGAAGGGAAGATATCTCTTTGAGATATTGATCTCATTGCCTTCAGATATATACTCAGGAGTGGGATTATTGAACCATATGGTAGTTTGAGTTTTAATTTTGTGAGGAACTGCCTTACTGTTTTCCCTAATGGCTGTACCAATTTACATCCCTACCAATAGTGTGAAAGAGTTCCCTTTGTTCTACATCCTTTATAGAACTTTGTTAACTCTTGTCTTTTTTTTCAACAATTTTAAAAGTTCATTTACTTATGTAAGTAATCTCTAATCCTAATGTGGTGCTCAAACTTCTGTCCCCAAGATCAAGAGTTGCAAGTTCTTTTGAATGTTAGCCAGATGCCCCAACTCTTGTCTTTTTGATTATGGTCATCGTAACAGATGTGAGGCTATGTGTCATTGTGGTTTTGATTACATTTCTCTAATGATGAGTGACATGGAGCACTTGTTCTTACCTGTTGGCCATTCGTATGTCTTTAGAAAAATGTATATTCAAGTCCTTTGCCCATTTTTAAATTGGATTTGCTTTTTTGCTATTGAGTTGAAGATGGCATGATTTTACATATAGAAAAGCCCTAAAGCCTCCACCAAGAAATCTGATAGAAAAATAAAAGAATTCAGTAAAGTTGCAGGGTAAAAAGTCAATATATAAATTGGTTGTGTTTCTATACACTAATGATAAACTATTTGGAAGAGAAATTAAGAAAGCAATTCATTTACAATAGCATCAGAAACAATAAAATACTTAAGTATAAATTTAATCAAAGAGATGAGAGACCTGTACATTGAAAACTATAAGGCACTGGTGAAAGAAATTAAAGACAAATCTATAGAGAAGTACCCCAGGCTTTTGGATCAGAAAAATAAATATTGTTAAAATGGCATATTACCCAATGTAATCTACAGATTCACCACAATCCCTATCAAAATTACATATCTTTTACAGAAATAGCAAAAACAATCCTAAAATTTGCATGAAACCATAAAAGATCCTGAATAGCCAAAGAAATCTTAAGAAAGAACAAAGCTGGAGGCATCACACTTCTTGATTTTGAACTATATTGCAAAACGACAGTCGTCAAAACAGCATGGTACTGGGATTAAAGCAGGCAAACAGACCAGTTGAACCAAAAGAGAATGCAGAAATAAACCTATACACATGCCATCAACTAATCTTTGATAAGGGTGCCAAGAATATACAATGAGGAAAGAATAGTCTCTTCAATAAATGGTGTTGGGTAAACTTTATATTCTCATGCAAAAGAATAAAATCTGACTCCTATCTAACACCACTCACAAAAATTACTTCAAAATGGATTGGAGAATTAAATGTAAAACCTGAAACTTGTAGGAGAAAACTTAGGGAAAAAGCTCCTTTACATTGGTCTTGACAATGATTTTTTTGGGTACAACACCAAAAAGATAGGCAATAGACGCTAAAATAAATGTGTGGGACTCTATCAAATTAAAAAGCTTATGCATAGCACAGGAAACAATCAATAAACTGAAAAGACAGCCTATACAAGAAGAAAAAATATTGTTAAACCATATATCTGATAAGCAGTTTATATCCAAATGCAAGTACATATATTTTACATACACATATATATATCTGTATTTACGTATATTTGTAGTTATGTATATATTTTAAATATATGATCTATACACATATCTGTATATTATATTTCAATAAAAATTACTTCCAAATAAGAATAAATCCAGGATTTTATCTAAAATGTAGTGATCATTATATTTTTATTAAAAAAATGAAACTTTAATATCTCAAAGAAGAAAAGAGGGACTACTTCTCTAGTAGTATTCAAATAGCTACCTTCTGATAAATCTCACAACCCTCTGGCCTCTCTTAAGAATTGCAGATTGTTTCTATGAGATTAAAAAAAAAACAACAAATATATATTTGCACATTTCACAATTTTTATTTTTGACTATCTGATACAAATATACACTAAATGTAATCTAACCATAAATGCAATATAAATGTATTAAACTTCAATATTTGAAGAAACTACTACATCTTAACACTTATATAGTAATCTTATGCTTTTTCAAATCATCCTTTATTTAACTTAACCACATGTTTTTACTACCTTGTAATCAGCTTGCAATAATAAAACAGTGAATCTTCAACTTGGCCATCCTAGCTTTTCTGGTTTAGCCTTTAAAAAGCAAGATGATGTTTATTTCTGCCTTTTTTTTGCTGGACAGTGTATTAGGTGATGAGTGAGACTCATTTCTATTACAAGTATTGTTAATTTTGGGAAGCTAGAAACAGAATAATAACTTCAATTAATGAAAAGACCGGTGGAAGAAAAGGAGAGCTGCTCTATGTATTCAGACATTGTTCTTTATGTCATAGCATCTTTTGCAACTCCTCACCTAGATCACTAAAGAAATAGATTTTTTTTTCTGAAAAAATACTGTTTTATTAAAGTTTTAATGCATCTTAAGATAGTTATTACTATTAACATTTAAATGAGGGTTCAGAAAATCGAAGATACATATCTTCAAACTTGTAAGTCATTTCTTGCCACTTTTATCAGCCTAATCACCTGATTGCTACCAAATTTCCTTGATTGGGCCAGTCAGGATGTAGCAAAGGGATTCAGAGCAGCTATGGTCAGTAAACAGAAAGTAAGCAGGATATTTGTCATATGTACCTATATATACCATTGGCATAATTGTCTCTTAATTAAAAGCTATTCTGATAATAACACAATTTGATCAAAATTCTCCTTCTTGCATATAATGTTTGCATTCTAAAAACACTGGGCAGATCAAAGTTGGAACATGCCAGCAAATGCAATCATTCTAAAGTGGGCATGAATCCTAAATACAGTATGAGGAATTATTACTCTGTAGTAATGGTTTCAATAATACATTATACTCATTTCACTACTTAAAACACCAAAGGAAACTCATATACATAAATAAAATAAAAAAGCAAAAACATGGTTAGTACTATTTCCCTATTAACTTTATGTTGCATAATACTTATATAATAGTGTGAAAATGCTCGCTTACAGTGACGGGTAATGACTACAATAACACTTTATTCAGGGCTTTAATTTGTCCCATGAATCATCTCAGCCAATGTAATTGCATTGTTAATATGACACTATTGAATAAACAGGTCATGAACAAATGGGATGGGTCCTTCTAAACTGGGTCATGTTAAGCACATCTATGAAAGGATCTTCTGAATAGTTTTACCTGAATGTTTCTTACTATCAGCCTCTGAGGGAATGCACAATGACTTTTGTAAATGTACACATTAGACTAAAAACTATAGGACTGATTGTCCTACAAAACTGAAGGGGGATTGAGGAAGGTTTGCTGGGTTTAAAAGTGTTGTGTTGAATCCTATAAAATATTTATTCCTATTGTATTGGTAATGTCATGCTAAGATATGAAACACAAATAATAAAATGTGAGTTATATTTAGTTATATAACAAGTTAATAAAAGATTTTATGCAAATCAGTGGCTACAGAGAAAGGTTTTTGAAAGATCACTGGGGATTGTAATGATTATGGGATATACTTTAACAAGCATGGCATGAGACAATGTTGATTTGCACTACAGAGAAAAGCAAAGCAATTATGAATAATAATATGAAAACTTTTTTTTAAACATCTGAAAAGGATTTATTGTCTTTAAAATGCAATTAAAGGACAGGATAAAATATGCCCCATCTGAATTTCTGTGAAAATCTAGAAAATTTCCAAAAACAAGTCTATAAGAGGAGGATAAGATAAATGAAACTTCTATAGACTCTGGTAACACATTGAAGCATAGATTTCTCCAGTAGGGTGAAGAGTAAAAATATACGCTTTTCTTTCTTGATTTCCAATGCCTGATCTTTGCAAGTTACAAAAAATTTCTATGAGCATGGTAATAACCATAGGACTAGAGCTAAAGATGACCGCACACCTAGAACCTCTTTAGGCAAACTACAGATCAAAATAAGGAAATGAAGAAGTAAAGTATAGCGCACACATTTTATGCTATAACATGCAACCTTTAAAAATGAAGAGCCTGGGGGATCCCTGGGTGGTGCAGCGGTTTGGCGCCTGCCTTTGGCCCAGGGCGTGATCCTGGAGACCCGGGATCGAATCCCACATCAGGCTCCCGGTGCATGGAGCCTGCTTCTCCCTCTGCCTATGTCTCTGCCTCTCTCTCTCTCTCTCTGTGACTATCATAAATAAATAAAAATTAAAAAAAAAAAAAAGAAGAGCCTGAAGAACTCATGATAATTCAGGAAGTACTTATGCTATAATGTTTTGTTTTAAAAAATCACAACATACAATCAGATATCAAATGATAACTGGAACAGAAGAACCAGTGGAAGGAGACACACAAAGAGGTTAGCAATGAATGGCTTTGAGTCCTGGGAGATCAGGATTTTTTTTTTTTCCTTGTTAGCAACTCTTTTCTCTATTGAGAAATTTCTTCAATAAGTATTTTTTAACTAAAATTTCTCAGAATGCCTTCTACAACTGCATTTGGTTCCTCAGATATGTTGCAATCATTGGACGGGATAGGAAATCAGCAATGACGTTAGGACATGGGAGAGTTTGAATGAGATGAAGTTTGAATTAGATGCAGAATTTATTAGAAATACGGAAGTCCCACAGGAAAACAGTCATCCTATGAATAGTTCAAGTACCATGGTTATTATGCTGAAAGGTTCAACATTTAACAAAAGTCATACTTTTCTGGAAAGCCTAGTCTTACAATGGTATGGGGGGAAAGAGAAAAAAATGGAGCAGAGAGGTAATCAGAATGCAAGGGATTAAAAAAAAAAAAAAGAATACAAGGGGTTGTAGAGACTAGAAGGTAGCAGGCACAGTAGCAAATAAACTTGTCAGGTAGGCCTCAAAGAAAGGGTGAGATTTGAGCAAAGGTGTAAGAGAGGTGAGGGGGTTGGTCAAGTGGGTATAAAAAAATCGGATTTTAAATAAATTGACATATTGCTTTCTGTTTGAGAGCTTTTGGAATTGTAAGTAACACTAATGCAAACAACTGCTTGACTTCTTTGGAACATTTACACAAATGACCCCGTAGCACTCATAATAAAAGTTAGTTTCTATTCTGGATTGCCAGCTAAAATTATTATTCTATTAGGATTTTATTCTATACTATTATGTTATTAGCACTTTGGGAGTTACCAAGAGAAACTGCCCAATGATAACAGCCTCATTAATGCCTCCTAGTGAAACACTTAAAAAGTTCTTCATTGATCTTGGTTCCAAATATATCAAAATGCTGTATTACATTTTTGTTGAACTATTCACCCTACTGGCATTTTCAGGTGAATAAGCTCATTCCCAGTTCAGAAGTCCTTGTTCTTGAGCTCCAAGTAGAACAAAGAAATAACAAAACTGACCTACCTCGAAGATACAGGATAACTTTATTCTAGCTTCTTACTCTCTTTCTTAATATTTAATTATTTTTTCTATACTATGAATATGCTACTGGTCACTTGTCTTTAAAATATTAAAATATATATACAGACATAGAGAGTGAAGAAACCTCAAGAATAAAAACTTCAGTGCATATAAAATTTACTGTATGAAAGCCCTGGATCTTAATTCGCTACTCTAAGAGTAGTTCAATTCACCAGCAGTTCAATGACTTTTTGCATTGGCTCTCAGGTTTTGATTCAGAGATCTTGAATGAGTTTTACTCTAGCCCCAGTGAAGACCTATTTAAATCACAGTTTCTTACATGAAATATGTAACTAGTTTCCCCATGCTATTGAAATGAAGGCATGCTAACACATTTACTTTATGTTTATTATTGGGCCACATGATATGCAACCACCTTGTTCTGACTCAAATAGTATATCATAACTGTAGTGCATGCAGTCTTGCACAGCTGAGGCTTCCGTTTGACATGTCAAATATCAAGGGCCATAAGGAGAGCTACAATGTTCTAGCTATTTCCCAGAAAATTACTGAAAGCACTAACATAAATTTAATAGAAAGAATGATTATTTAAATGTTTAATTTCTATCCATATAATTTTCTGAATTCATGAAAAGTAAGAGGATCCACAGCAAATGGACCAAAGGTAGAGAGCATTAAATGATTTACAATAGTGCGCATAAATGGAGTGTTTTCATGATATGTGATTAGGGCAGTGAGGCAAATAAATCTTTAATAAAATATTTTGAATCACTGATTATTCAGACAGTTGGTTAAAAATGTATTCATAATGAAACTAACTGAATTTTGCTTTCTTTTCTTTCAAAAGTAAATGTAAACTCCTACTTTTAAGTGTTATCCTCTGTTTACTCTGATCAAAGAGCAAAGAGTTTGAATAGAATAAAATCTTAATTTTTCAGGTATAAGAAAAAAAAGTATTATAACAGCATCACAACACATTATTTCAAATACCACAAAGTGTCATACAGTTTACTATGAGTCTGTGACTATGGTCATTCCCTCATTCCTCCTCTAATAATGAAATAACCTATCTGAAAAAAATAAGATTTAAGTAACTAAAATAACTATGCTATATTAGATTTGGCAGAAAGGTAGAGAACTTCAATTCTTTAGCATTTATGGTTTTGAATTTTATCACAATTGAAATCAGAAAGACATATAAAAATCCCAAATTTTTTTTAAAAAACTGTATTCTTATTACCCATGCAGTTAGATCTACCATATGTTGAACAGATTTTTATGCTTTTACCTAAAAAAGTTTTTTCGGCTGTTATGCTTTGAAGGTTGTTCTACTGACCTGTCTAAAATTTTTGAGATGAAAATAGGCTCATATTTTTAAAAGCTAATATAATTATTCAGGCTTCAATACTTTTTTGCCAATATTTATTTTGGCAAAAGTAAATAAGCCTGTATCACGCTGTTATGAATTATATTGAAAAAAGTCTATCACATGCTAATAGCTTTTTTAAAAAATCCACCCTTCACCCTTCTAAAACACCAACAAAAATCAATTAAAATTTTACTTTGGGAGACAGGTCTGTGGATAGGAAAAAGAAAAGGTTCTCATGAACTCAGAATATGCTCCTCCTTTTAATTGATTATGTTCAGGCTTGTTAAAAAATGTACAGTAAATGAACTGCACATATTATATTACTGTAAAAGGGATTCATTGGAGGTGACTAGATTATTACTAGTGTTCAAAGGTCATAGAAGAAAAATTGGAGCTAAATTAAGAAATACTTTTCCCCAAAAGTCTCTATTATAAAATAGTAAAAATTCTCATGAACAACAGAAAGCTTAAATTTTAACTATATTCTCAGGGCTCACATATGATCGATTTTTGTGCCAAGCACTTCCATTTCTAAAAAGCTCTTTCATTTTCTCTTCCATATGAAAATTAAGTATTTTGATAATATAGCTAGAGTTGAACAAGGCATACATGTTTACAATTCTGGGTTTTTTTCTTCCCCTATCAAGAGGATTTCTTCTTGTGAAATTACAAAGCCTAGTGTTTTACTGGCCTCTATTGTTGTAATCTGGGTATAACACTTCTGCACAGGATGTAGTCTAACGTCACCTTATTTTCCAGTGAAGGGATCATAGGTAGTCTGAAGTTTAAAAGATGCCATAGAAGAACAATCTGATTACTCTCAGATTATACCAAGAAAATTAAATAATTCATTTGAAATAATATGTAACATATACAATTGCTAGACAACAAACATATATTTATGTCAGAAAAAAAACTCACTTTCTAAAAGTTTCCTTAGATAAATTTGTAAGTCAATTAGATATTTCTTCCTGTACCAGAGCATATATGTTCCTAGAAAATAAAGTAAACATGGCCTGGTAGAGATCTTCGGTCTGTTTTGCCAGATGTGATGTTAATATTCAATGTGTTACGCAGAAGGGAGATTATGTGAAGCAGTCAATAGATATTTCACTGAAAAACACACCCAGGCCATAAATAAGTACTTTAGACTCCAAGATCAAATCCAGAGATCTTATTTTCTTAAATGTTTAAATCATTAAATGTTAACAATTTAAATATTAATTTTTACCAAATTCTCGTCAGATAACATAATTCAGTCTTATGCTTGATGAGATACAAGGCACGTTATATTACTAGGGATCTGTTTCCTCAAACTTCATTTGCATGGAGAGAGACAATAGAAATAACAACAACAACAAAAAAATGCTCTCTAGAGTATCCAAGGATGGGAGTGAACTGGAAGAATTGTCTTTAAAATGTCATTAAGTGTGAGCTAATCATCTTGGTCTTGCTCTTAAAGCTCAATCATAATCTTTGCTGAAAAAAAAATTAAAAAAAAACATAATCTTTGCTGAAACTAAACCTTGGGAGGTCACACCACTGACTTTACAGACTGGCCTTTGCTTTCCAGCTATTGTCTAGATCAGGGCTGTTCAAATGAAATGCAATGTAAACCACACATGTAATTTTTTAAGTAAAAGAAACAGGTAAATTTAATTTTGATAACATATTTATTTGACCCAGTGAACTCCAAATCTTATCATTTCATCACATAATGTGACATAATTTACATTCTTTTTAATGCTGAATTTTGAAATCCAGGAGGTAGTTTACAGTTATCTGCATATCAATTCAGATCAGCCACGCTTCAAGTTCTCAGTAACCACATGTGGTTAATGTCTCCTGTATTGACACATAGCTCTAGATCTTCTGAATTCAGTGAAAGATCGCAGAAATGTATAAATACAGTGGTTTTCCCTTTCTAGTGACTACTCCCTTGTAGAGTGTAAGTGGAGAAGCACACATCGTACATAGAGGAAGATGCAGAGGCCACTTTTTGGCAAACAGGTTCAAGTAATGGAAGTACACACAGGCCCATCAGGTGACCCACCTCAAAATATCTATAGGCCCTAACTGACTAATGGACTACTCACTGATACCAGGATCAGGTGTTCCCAGATTTGTGTCAGAGAGCGCTGGAAGAATGAGAGTCACAGAAAAGGCAACAGTTGGGTGGGAAGCAAGCAAGATCTTTATTGAGTAGAAAGAAAGACTCCAGCCAAAAGAGGCTCAGGGGAAAAAGAAAGACTCGCTAAAGGGAGGGGCTGAGGGGAGCTAAGCTGTGGCATTGGGGGTGACTATGGGTTTTTACTAGTCTTACCTGGGCAGGGGCAGAGTTTGTGCACTTACAGTAACAGTTTTCCCATTAGTTTAAGAACTTTTTTTTAAAAGATTTTATTTATTCAGCTGACAAAGATAGAGAGAGCACTAGCAGGGGGAGAAGCAGAGACAGAGGGAGAAGCAGGCTTCCTGCTGAGCCAGGAGCCCAATGTGGGGCTCCCTCCCAGAACCCTGAAATCATGACCCAAGCCAAAGACAGATGTTTAACTATCTGAGCCACCCAGCTGCCCCAAGAACTTTTCTATATAAGGCTATGGCACCAAAGACTTGGGCATGTTGCTGTATCCTAACTTCCTGTTATCCAGGCCCATGGTTTAGCCTTCATGTATTTTCAACATCTTTATCTTAAGACCCCTGGTGGATTCTTTGTTCAGTGGCCATTTGTCCAGTTTCCTGCAGGCATATGTGCAACCTTGCTTAAGTTCAGTTCCCTGACTACCTATCAGTTTCCTAACTCCTACCACTTTCCTGGCCCTGGCTGACTCTCAGCTGCATCATTTCTTTTCATCTCCACACCTTTTCCTGTGTTGCCGCAGATCCAGCCACAGTCTTTTTTTTTTTTTTTTAATTTTTTTTTTATTTATTATTTATGATAGTCACAGAGAGAGAGAGAGAGAGGCAGAGACATAGGCAGAGGGAGAAGCAGGCTCCATGCACCAGGAGCCTGATGTGGGATTCGATCCCGGGTCTCCAGGATCGCGCCCTGGGCCAAAGGCAGGCGCCAAACCGCTGCGCCACCCAGGGATCCCCCAGCCACAGTCTTTATCTGCCCGCAGAGGTGTTCCCACGTGTCTGAGTGGTGAGTCTTATCTCTTTTCCTAACCTGTCCGGTCAAACCCGTGTCTGGATTTACCTGTGGCCAGGGGATGCCCCAACAGCAAGCCCCATGCCATTTGCCTTGATCTTGGTGAGACACCCCAACGTGATGAGATACCACCAAAACAGTCAGTACCCCGTATTTGCTGTGACTCCTCTCTGTGGTGGGACACCACCAGAAGAGTCCATCGCCTCATGTTAGGTCTGGTCCTATTCTGGTCGGCAGGACACTGATTGAAATCACAACCACGAGACAGAGCTCTCCCTTTGATGGGACATATGTTGGGAATCGGCAGCCAGTCTTTTCCACTATGGGACCCCCCTTCCTTTGGACTCAGGCTGAGTCCATGTTCTTAAAAACTGTAACAAATTTGACCCCTAAAGCCTGATGTTTCCTGGCCTCAGTACAAATTCCCATGGCCCTCCCATGAAACTCTTTCTTGTAATATTATTTTCCAGCTTGAACTCTTTTGCTAGAACTCCTCCAAATGGTCAAGGAGTCCCATGGATGTCTTACTGGGTTTCATGGCCCTAAATCAGGACCCTGTCCTAAGAGCCTCTTGCAGAATGTGTTTGGCCAATAATCAGTCACTTCTCGACATATTGGATGCTGACTCCATCACTCTTCCTTCTTCTTCTAGATGTGGGAGCTTCTCATTTATTTCCTGGGTTAATGGTTCTGATCATTAGAACCAACTATGGTTAATCTACCTCAGGACTGGGGCTTTAATGAATATTCCCAGGCAGCTGCCAGAATGCCCTTCATTTTGGGGAGGTTCTCTGTCTTTTCACCAGACATGGGCTGCCTCTTCTTGTTGGTGAAAAAAACCTGGTATCTGCTCATCTGTCTGAGCTGACCAGCCAAACATTAGAACCAGGTGTCCTTTTTCTCTGCCTTCTGGCAGCACTTTATCATTTCTGCCTGCCCCTCTGCTTCCTGTCTCTGCACCTTGGGTGTGGCCTGCATACACTGCCCATTTTAGATTTCCCCATTGGTGCCCCAGGTAAAAACTGACAATAGAGAAGACTGACATTTAAGTGGACCCAGGCGGAACATAAATTGGTATTTAAACTAATTGAAACTGTTATTCTACCAAGGATTACTGAAGGTCAAGTAAGCCTGTGTTATCTCTGTTGCCATCTGTCAGCAGAAGATGACTTAAATGATTGTTAATTTTGGCTCTCTCTAAGTTTTCATAGATAATTGTTAAGAGAGCTCTCAAAGTCTTTGGTAACCTGAAGCTTTAAAGTTTTGCCTGGATAATAAATTGGATCGAAAACATTGGGTATCTAAGTCTCTTACAAATAAGATAAAATTACTAAATATAGATTTGTGCTTTTGACTTATTGCAAAGAAATTAAGCCTATTTGGATCTGTTGGAAAACATGCTTTGAGTTTAATTGATTCATAAATTTGCCATCTAAAGTGTTCTGGTGTAAGAGGTCACAAATGGCTTTCACTGGAGATTAAGGCTTCTAAGAGTTAAATATTACTAGATGTAATTAAGACTGATGGAAATAAAGGAAGCAACTCTGTATGTGTAAAAAAGATCTAAGGAATGGGAATACATTTTCATTGAAGGTAAAAGAAAGTAATTCTGTCCTAAAATGACACTGGTTGTTTGGAGAGAAATGTCTAGGGACAAAATCTGAATGCAGAGGAAAGTTGTAGATGGTTTGTGAAGGGAAATCTTTGGAAAGAAATTTTATGTGCAGTCAGGATGGACTAAGATTAAAATGAATGGATTTTGAAAGTGCACTGGTATAGGATTGAAATTCTGCTTTCCCTGTTAAAAAAAGACAAGTTTTCTTGAATTGTTGGTCTGTTCTTGCTAAGAAAATATAAACAAAGTTGTTTTCTCTTTGCCCAGAAAAAACAGTTTCTATGTTTCGTCTTTTTCAGATCTTTAATAATCCAGAATACTATTTAGGCATGTGCTTTAAAAATTTCTAAGGTTTTCACAAACTTCTCCATGATTTAAATTGTAAACAAAGTCTCTTTGACTAATTAGGCTTATTTGGTATGTTATGTTCTGGTATAAACTCATCACTCAATATTCTGATTATGAAGTGTTATATGTCACAGAAATAACTGAATTTCCTTGTCAATGGCTTCATAATGAACTCTCAGATTGTTAACAATGTCCATTTTTTTTTTTAGTTTTTGTCATTCATAATTGTTCTTATTCTCTTGCAAAATAAGTTTCATCTTCAAGGAGATTCATAAAAAGTATTTTTAGGACAAATACAGGTATTTAATATCTAACATCATAAGACTGAAATGGGTAAGAATTTCCAGAAATAACTAAAGCTGTGTTCAAACTGTACAAGAATTAGTAACATAGGACTAAATGAATTAAGAAAAATTATTATAGTTTCATGACTTATTTGAAACATTGTTGGTTCTCTACTGTTTGCTCTTCCAGATTAAGGATATTTTCACTGTAAGGATACGCCTTACAGAGAAATGTACTAAAGTATTCATTCATTTGTGAACAAATTGAAGCATTTAACTTTTCTCTCTACCTGAACCATCTGAAATTCAAAAAGTCTCAGGAAGTATTCTTTCTTCCATGGGAATCATTGTCATTTGCATAAGTTCAATAAGAATTGTTTTCCTTGGAACAGGACACCATTAAAAACACTGGTTATTGGGGCCTCTGGGGAGCTCAGGCAGTAGAATATCTGACTCTTGATTTCACTCTGGTCATGATCTCAGGATCTTGAGATGGGAGTCCTGCATTAGGCTCTGAGCTCAGCAGAGAGTCTGCTTGTGATTCTCTATTGCCTCCTTTGGCCCTCCCCCATCTTATATGCACATGTGTGTGCACTCTGTCTCTCAAATAAATAATTTTTTTAAAACACTGGTTATTTCATCAAGGCTTTGACTGAAATGTCATACTTGAGAGAAACATGCATAGAGTCAGATATGACTGGACAGCTTTAAGGAATTGAGATCAATTTTATGAAATATGGAGCCATAAAGCCCTTTCGGAATCTTGGCCTGATATCTTGCTTACAAAGTTCCCAACAGCTTTACCAGATAAGTTAAGAATGTCACTTCCTGGCAGGTGCAGATATCTCAGGACACTTTGGGGACCTCGTGAAGAGGAATTCTCCTAAATCTACAGGTGTTGCAGGCATGTCTGATGGCAAGTACTTGGATTGGCTTCTGGCCCAGAGAGGCTACTAAAAGTTCAACTGAGATTCCTTATAAAAGCTCCAGCAAAGCAGCTTTTAAAATACTTATATGGCCAATTGCTGTTCTTGCTAAGCTCATGTAAATAATTAGGCCAAGTTTGTTAAAACCAGACTTGTTTTATAAACAAATTAGTCTTAAGTTGGCCATCTCTGGAAATAAGGGTGATTTTAGAGAGAAAAAGTATGCTTCAATAACACATTTTTATGGATGTTAATTCTAGCTATGATTGTCTGTGAATGTTCTTTGCCTAAGGAACACAATTTGAGGTAACCTTCAGATAAATTGCCACAATATAGAAATTGTCTATAGCTCATAGACAATTGTTGTTACTCTGTGAAGATAACAACAGGACCCCATGGGCATATTATTAGTTAAGCATCTGGAAAATGTGATTAATTCCCTAGCAGTTGCACAACTCAACTAGTACCTTGACCAATTCTATGTGACTAGAATGATAAAATTGTTCCTTAGAGGCCAGAGTGTACCCTACTCTGTGGAATTAACTGTGGACTTGTGGAGATAATGGATGGCCCTACTTCTCTTAGATTGGATTAGGTGCCACACTTGGGAATTCCTTATCTCCTGAGACAAATCTTCTCCCATTGCCAGTGATTCCTCATAACTTTAGGATATTATTAAGACTCTACATGAAACAAAGAGGGTTCCCTGATGGTTATCCCTTAGCCATATTTGTCCCAGGAGCTACCTCTATTGATGTAAAATTGCAAGGAGATGCTTTAGTCAAGCATACAGGAACCGCCTATAGCCAAACTCAACATGCAATCACCCACAAATTCAAAAGATGGCCTTCCAAACCGAATGGCCCTTGGTATCCTGACTGCAGCTCAAAGAAATATCTATGCTTTATTAAAACAGAGTGTTATGGGGATACCTGGGTGCCTCAGCCATTAAACGTCTTGCCTTTGGCTCAGGGTGTGATCCCAGGGTCTAGGGATCGAGTCCAGCATTCATTCGACTTCTCCAGGGAGGCTGCTTCTTCCTCTGCCTCTCTCTCTGTCTCTCATGAATAAAATAAGAAAAATCTTAAAACCAGAAACAAAAAAAACCAGAGTGTTATGTATATATCCAGATTATTGCAAAAATGTGACAGGGTTACTAGAAGACATGACTACTCAAATTGTCACTTTAACCAATCCCTCTTTTTCTTTTAATGACTGGTTAAACTCCTGGACTGGAGGAAGATTTTTGTCAACTATCAAAGGATATCCCTAGGGCAAACTGTCTTTGCCATTAATGACTACCAAAACTAGTACAATCCAAAACCTGACCGCTCTTACTTTGGTAACTGATATCCAAAACTTACATCCAAGGATCTAGTATACCTTAAGACTCTTTGCAGGATCAAAACCACTCGAACTTGACTGGACCCTATCAGGTTCTCTTGACCACTCCAACAGTGGTAAAACTTCACAGCTTTTCCCTAGGGTACATCTTTCCAAAATCAAGACCTCTCTGGCCCAGATGAGGAGCCCTCCGCCAAGTACAGCTGTCAGCCAGTTAGAGATCTATGCCTGTTATTCAAATGAGACTTGATTGATACACATCTGGAGGCCTAGAGGCCCATGAATACAGTCCATTGCCAATCTCTACTCTCTCACACATTCTATGCTATTATTTTAGAAAAACTCCTTGAATACTTTCTTCCCAAAACTCATGATTTCTCCTTCCTGACTCCAAGACTTTATTTTCAACCTTTTCCTTCAGGATGACCTCTCCAAATTTACCTGGTCAGAAATCAGAACTTACCTGGAGCTGTCCCCACTTAATGTCCTGCTCTCACAATACAATCATCACCCCTCTTCAGGCCAAGATTTGTCTTTCTCCTTATAACTTTCTCATTGTAACCTTCCTTTGATTTCCTTCTTCTGGGACCACACAGCACAAGGATAGTTTTCCTGGAAAGAAACTTGTCAATGGCTGTCCTGTCTCCTTCCCTTCTTAGGACCTCTGGCCCCAATACTCATACTCCTAATGATTATTCCCTCTCTCTTTAAAATCTTTGTTATATTTGCCTCTTCTAGAATCCAGCAATTCATATATGAATGATGATTCAACAGGGATTCCAGCCCATACCCTTGGAAGGTCCCCTCCCCAGATTCCATGGACCAGGCCACCAAGGAATTGCCCTCAAATTGCCTATCAGCAATTAATATAATACCATCCTGTGGTCTTTAACTGTGCAGAACCCCTGATGGACTGGCAAGTTTAAGTAGGGACATCTCTATGACCCTCATTCAGCAGGAAGAAGCTACTGACAGTGAGACCTCCACTCAAGTGTAAAAGAGTTGTCATCATTGTTGATCTCTCAGAGGCAATGTAGAGGCCACTTTTAGGCAAACAGCCTTGACAATGAAATACAGATAGCCTTATCAGGTGACCCACCTCAAAATATCCATAGGACCTAACTAACTGACCAATAGGCTACTTACAACTAGACACAGTCACCTAAAGGGGAGGGATTCCATAGGTCACCACACCTCCTCCTCTTCCCCCTTTAAAAACAGTCCCTACCCACTACCTTGTTGCAGACAACCTCTCCTTTGCTATCCTGCCTTCTGTTCCCTGTAGTGTATTCAGTGAACTTCTGTCTCCTTTGTTTCGCTTTGGGTGAACATTTCACCTCCTGAGACACCATCATTGCCCCACATTTGGAGCCCACATCCAATCTAGAGACATCCCATTTAGTCACTGCAGAAGACAGTATAATAAAAGCCTATGCTTTCAGACAATGCAGGACATGCCACCCAGATGTTACAGGATAACCTATTCAATAAATACTTGGATACCTGTTATGTTACTCATCAGTGAACAAAACAAAGTAGAAATTATGTCCGTGGACTGTGGTTTCAACCTGCCTAGATTTTAATCTTTCAGCTTCGTACCTTGTAAGCTCTGGGATCTGGAGTAATTTAGTTAAGCTAAGTGTCTCAGTTTCTTATCTAGAAAATGGAGAGGATTAATGTGCTCATACTAAAAGGCAGACATGAAGATTAAATGAGTATATGGAAGGAAGAAGAAAGGAAGGAAAGGAAGGAAGGAAGGAAGGAAGGAAGGAAGGAAGGAAGGAAGGAAGGCAGGCAAGCCTCATTCATCTCAAACTCCTCATTTTGAAGATGATAAAATACTCAGTATGCAAGAAGGTTTTAAATGCTAGGAATAAAAAATTTTAAAAAGAAAGAGAGGTAACAGTTTTGGAGGCTGAGGGCATGTATGCAATTTTTGTCCAGAGAGGATTTGGTAGAGATGGTGATATTTGAGCAATGACTTGAAAGTGTCAAGGAAGTGAGCCATGTGTACAAAGAGGGAAAGAGTTTTCCAAATGAAGGGAGGAGAAAATGAAGGATCCTTAAGTCAGGTATATACCTAGTGTTAGCAAGAAAGAGGAGACTCAGAATGAGCAACTAAAAGAACAGGAGGTGTGGGCAGAGAGGAATTAAGTGACCAGATGATGGAGGTTCTTGTAGACCGCTACAAAAACTTTAGCTGTTAGTATATGGAGTCAAAAGTCTATGAAATGAATCCTCTACAGACTTATAAAGAATTGTAGCTGTCTGTTATGCAGAGAATATAGTGTACAAAGCAAATGAAGAAGTGTGAAAATTAGAAAATGTCTTTTTCTAGGATGGTGGTATTGATACCATAGTCACGTTCCAAGTATAGTTTGAAAATGGAGCCAACAGAATTTTCTGACAGATTAATTATAGGGTATGAAAGAAAGAGAACAATTAAAGATTGCATTAAGATTTGCTTGTGTAATACGAAGGATGAAGTTGCCACAGCTTAGATGGAAAAGATGGAGGAGCAGATTTAGAAGTGTAAGAAAGGAATTCTGTTTTGAATTGTTACTTTTAAGGTATTTACTTAAATAAAGAAAGGAAGGAAGAAAGAAAAGAAGGAAGGAAAGGAAGGAAGGATGAACAAACTTAGTTTTTTTATAAGATAGGTTAAAGACATGCTCCAAAAAAGAGGAAGAAAACAATTGTATTGTTAATGAGTCAAATAAATGAAAATTGAGATTTAACTATTGCATTAAATACTAGAACTGAGAGAAATTTGCTTTTAGAATTGGAGAAATGAGTGGATGTAAAGAACCTAGCATAATTGGAAAAAATATGATTTTGAGACAAAAGGAGAAAATTGTTGGGATGATGAGATTAAGTAGGTAAAATCGGATGGATTCTAGTGCACAAGTAGAGGACATGGCCATGGCTGGGATCACTGAGAATCCATCCAGAAGAACAGGAGGTAAGACAGGATATTTCCACAGATACAGGGAGATTGTAGATGTAAGGGGAACATGGAGAATTTATCCTCTAATTGCATCTGTATTATCAGTAAATAAGGGTAACTGATCAACAGTGGCTGAAGAGAAGAGAGCAGAATTGGTCAAATGGAAGAGTGGATTCCGAAGGGTAGCATGATTGCTGGGTTATACAAAGAAACTGAGATTAGAAATATAAGAGTAAACCAGGATCAGTGGCTCTCTTGATAAATCTCTGGGATCATGGCCTATCCACATCTGTGATCTTAGAGTCTTCACATAAAACACTCTGTCCCTCTAGTTGGAACACTGTGTGTGACTGTGATAAAAATATTTGGCTCTATCTTTCATTGGTTGAGTTCCAGCCCAGAGAAAACATGTTGTGATTGGACATTTTTAAGTATATTCCATTCTAGTTATTAGTTTATATCTTATCTAAGTACAATTCATGCTTGTGAAATTATCCCAAAAGGAAATTGTCACTTCTTTTGTTACAGAAGATTTTCTGGAAAAGTCGTCTGTGCTTCTAAAACTTTAATGATGTGTGCAGCACCTTCAAGACTTTGTTCTTATCTGATTGTGATGAATGGACTCAAGCCAGTTTGGCTGTGCAGCAATTGTTGGGTACTTTAAGTAAATATTGGTAGCCTGTGGCAGATAGAGAGGTAAGTAGGGGCTATGCATCTTTTCTACCACCATCTCAATGCCAGCTGGTATGTTACAATAACTGCAAGTCTTATTCCAAAATCTGATAAAGATACAAACATTGAGTATAAAGCCAACACAAAACAGCCAAGCAATCTGTTCACATAGGCTTAATGAAGATCACACTCTCTGTCCTGACACATTCGAGGGAGCACCTTGATAGGATGTTTTTCACTCAGATGTAGAGGTAGCAATATTCTAATGGTAGAATAAACCAAAACTTTAGTCAGATGGTTGGAAGACTCTCCTTTGTAATGTATCCCCATGTATGAGAATGTTAGACTTACTGGTTTCATACATGTTATTCATTTTTTTTAAAAGCTAATGACCTTATCTTTATCTTTATTTATTTTATTTTTTTATTAGAGTTCAATTTGCCAACATCTAGCATAACACCCAGTGCTCATCTCATAAAGTGCCCCCCACAGTGCCCACTACCCAGTCACCCCAACCCCCGCCTACCTCCCTTTCCACCACCCCTGTTCGATTCCCAGAGTTAGGTGTCTCTCATGTTCTGTCATCCTCACTGATATTTTCACGCATTTTCTCTCCTTTCCCCTTTATTCCCTTTCACTATTTTTTATATTCCCCAAATGAATGAGACCATATAATGTTTGTCCTTCTCCGATTGACTTACTTCACTCAGCATAATACTCTCCAGTTCCATCCACATTGAAGCAAAGGGTGGGGAAGCAGTAAAATCTTTCTAGTCTAATCGTATCTTTTAACACCACTCATCTCATTGATGAAGAAACAATGTCAACATCTCTAATAACAATAACCCCTGCCCATATATATTCCAATAACAATATTGAAGTATTAGAGCACTCTACAGTGTAGATTCCTGATTCAGATAGTGCAGGTACTAACCAAACACACTTTGGTTATAGTTAAGGTTAACTATAACCTTAAACAGAGAATATCACAATGATATAATATTCATTTTACATGGAGTAATTGCTTTTGACTATTCAAAATCGGGGCCAGGGGCAGTCCGAGTGGCTCAGCGGTTTAGCACCGCCTTCAGCCCAGGGTGTGATCCTGGAGACTCAGGATCGAGTTCCGCGTCAGGCTCCCTGCATGGAGCCTGCTTCTCCCTCTGCCTGTGTCTCTGTGTCTGTCTGTCTCTCTCTCTGTGTCTCTCATGAATGAATGAATGAATGAACGAATGAATGAATGAATGAATCAATCAATCTTAAAAAAATATCCGAGCCAGATAACATTGCATCACACTTGAACCAATACCCTTAATTCATGCTATTTGCATGTATGTGTATATAATCTATTTTAACTTCTTCCTGGCTGATATGTATGTAAAATAATAAATTTGAGGATGAGTTACATTTGATTATAATAATGCATTTTGAATAAATGCATGACTCTTTAAAATTTTCTGTAGACAACCTAAATGAGGATGCACTATGAATTTTTAATGATTTTTAATACTAATCAAAGTAAATATAGTTTTCAATATGAAATTATGTTTTTGGAATAGCATAAATATGAAATATATCAATTCTATAGTATTAATTAATATTAATATAGATTACATCACTAGATGTACCAAATTATCTCTCTTTGGTAGCCTAGCAGAGCATAAATTATACCAAAAACCAGAATGTTTTTGAAAACTGTAATTACATTGCTCTTTCTAATTCCATTGCACAGAATCTATCTTAATACTCCTTTGAGGAGTGCTGGGGTGGTGTAGTTGGTTAAGTGTCGACTCTTGGTTTTGGCTTAGGTCTTGGCTTTGGCTCAATGTACTGAGCCCTACATTGGACTCCATGCTCAAAATGCAGCCTGCTTGAGATTCTCTCTCCCTCTGACCCTTCCACTTGTGCTGTGTCTGTCAAATAAATAAATTTAAAAAAATATTCCTTTGACAAAATATCTGAAAATAGAGGAGTCATATTTCCCTGGCTTGAATTATTTTTAATTAATGTATTGCTTCTCTAATAATTAGTGATAAAACAAATTTCATTTAAATTTTCTTAAGTTTTTAAGATGAAAATTCTTAGTATGCCAAATGGAAGATTTTTCTTTTACTCTTAGTACTAGATTTATTAATTCTGTAGTGAAATAAGTAGGGCATTTTTCATGATAATACTTTCTCCTATTTTATAGTATTCATTTTACTATTTATTATCAAAATATTCTATGAAGAATCATTTTTTTAAAATTTTATTTATTCATGAGAGACACAGAGGCAGGCTCCTCCCCGGGAGCCTGATGTGGGACTCAATCCCAGAACTCCAGGAACACAACCTGAGCCAAAAGCAGATGCTCCAGCACTGAGCCACTCAGGCACCCTGAAGAATCATTTTTTATACACCTTTACCTGCTCTACATTGTTCCAATATAAATAAAAATGCTCATCTCCAACCATTCATTCATATGATCACTAACAACATTCTAAACCTTTATTTAATAATAATTAAACAAAGGCCTCAGAATATTTGAATACAAAGTAAAACACAGGTCAAAAGATTAAAATATGATGGAATATGAACAAAGGGGGAAAAAGAGGAAGAGCAGTAGTAATACAAGGGGAAGATACAGATGAAACAAGCAGACAACCAGAAGAGGAAAGTAGAGATAAATACAAGCATGAGATTACTCTCCAGTTAAGTTGGTTCCCATAATCTAGAATTCAAAAATTAAATACAACAAAAATTCATTCAAAATGGAATTTACACTTATATGTAAAATCCAAAGTTGTAAAACTCTAGAAGATGATATAGGAGAAGCCTAAGTAACCGTTGGTATGATGATGCCTTTTTAAAGACAACACCAAAAAGACGATCCATGAAAGAAGTAATTAATAAGCTGGATGTCATTAAAATTAAAAACTTTTTGGATTGTGAAAGACAATATCAAGAGAGTTAGAAAAAAAAGAAAAGGGCCATAGTCTGGGATAAAATTTTTGCAAAAGACATAATCTGATAAAGGATGGTTATCAAAAATATACAAAAAATACTTTAAACTTAATAAGAAAACAATTTGATTAAAAAGTGGGCCAAATACCTTGACATCTCACCTAAGAACATTATAGACATAGCAAATAATTATGTCAAATTAAAACAAGAGACCACTACTCATCTATTAGAATGGCCCAAATCCAAAACACTAACACCAAATGTTGTTGAAGATATATAACAGAAACTCTCCTACATTTCTAGTGGAAATGCAAAATGGTACAACTACTTTGGAAGATAGTTCGGCAATTTTTTTTTTTTTTTTTTTTACAAATTGTTTGTACAAACTGTTTTTACAAACACACTCTAACCATACAATCCAGCAACCATGCCCACGCCGTTGATTCAAATGGGTTGAAAATTTATGTTCACATAAAAAATTGCACGGAGCTTTGCTTTGTCTATAGCAGCTTTACGCATAATTGCCAAAGCTTGGAAGCAAACAAGATGTTCTTCAGTAGATAATGGTGAATAAACTGTGTCATTCAGACAATGGAGTATTATTCAACACTAAAAAAAAAAAAAAAAAAAAAAGAGCTACTATCAAAAATATAAAAAGACAGGGATGGGGGCCCCTGGGTGGCTCAGTCAGTTAAGCATCTGACTTGTTTTGGCCTCAGGTCATGATCTCATGGTCATGAGATCAAGCTCTGTGTCGGGTTCTGCACTCAGCATGGAGTCTGCTTCAAGATTCTCCTCTCCCTCTTGCACTCTTTCTTTCAAAAAAATAAGTAAAGTCTTAAAGAAGATACAGATAAACTTTAAATGCATATTAAACTTTAAATGCATATTACTAAATGAAAAGAACCCAATGCAGGAAAGGCTTCATATGATATAATTCTGGAAAAGGCAAAACTATAGAGACAGTAATAAAGGCCAGTATTTGCCAGGCGTGGCAGGGAAAAGATAAATAGGCAAAGCACAGAGATTTTTAAGACTGTGAAAATACTCGGTATAATACTTAATGATGGATTTATGTCATTGCACATTTGCCCTAACCCACTGAATGTACATCAAGAGTGAACCTTAAGGTAAATTATGGCCTTTGGGTGATTATGATGCATCAATGCAGGTTTATCCTTGGTAAAAAAAAAAAAAAAAAAAAAAAAAAAAAAAAAAAAGTACCACTGTGGTGTTAACAATAATGGAGACTCTGCATGTGTGGAAGCAGGGGATATGGGGAAAATCTCTGTGGCCTCATAATTTTATTGTAAATCTTAAACTGCTCTAAACAGGGTTTATAAAAAAATACAATATTCACAAGGGAGATTTTAGGTATAGAAAAACAGCTCAGGAAAAATATAAGAAATATTATATCAGGGGATCCCTGGGTGGCTCAGCGGCTTAGCGCCTGCCTTTGGCCCAGGGCACGATCCTGGAGTCCTGGGATGGAGTCCCACGTCGGGCTCCCGGCATGGAGCCTGCTTCTCCCTCTGCCTGTGTCTCTGCCTCTCTCTTTCTCTATGTCTATCATGAATAAATAAATAAAAACTTAAAAAAAAGAAAGAAATATTATATCAATGGAAACATGCTTCCCCCTCAACCTTTAACATCTCCATCCCTAACCTTCACTCTCATCTGTTGACTTTATTTCTTCTTCACCAAGAAAATTGAAGCAGAGAAACACTTTTATAGACTACCACTACTGTACCTATCGACTTTCTACATCTTTGTCCATGTACTTCCTCTTTGTTTCTACAGATAAGCTGAAAACACTTCTCACCAAGGCCATTTCTTCATTTGTGCAATTGTTCCCATGCCTTCTTGCTTATTTAAAAACACTGTTCTAGCGATTCTCTCTTTATTTCCATAATTGGCATTTTTTCCACTTGTAACTGAAGAGTTTATCAGAATAAAAATATACTATTCCTCTCACCATTAAAAAATAAATAGTCTCTCGACCTTACATTGCCTTCCAGGAGAGCCCCATTTCTCTCCTCCTATTATATAGCAAAATTCCTTGAGAAACTCCTGCATTCTTCAATTTCCCTTTTCCCATTTCCTCATGTCCCCATTATCTTAAGATTTCATCTCACTACCCTCTACAACTCTCTTATAAATAGCACCAATAATTATCTCTTTATTAAGTCTTCAGGACACTATTTGGTTTTTCTCCTGCCTCTCAAGCTACTCCTTCTCAGTCTCTTTTACGGGTCTTACTTGCCATGTCTTTAACCTCTAAGTGTGGCATATTTTAGGGCTGATTCCCCAAATGACTTCTCTAATCTATCTCTTTTCTCTCTTCAGATCACATCTGATAATATACCCAAGTTTATATTTCCAGCCAGATCTTTCACTTGAATACTAATATACATATATATTAGTTTTGTATTACTCCTATAACAAATTACAACAAACAAGTTTAAAACAACACAGATTTATTTTCATACAGTTCTGAAGGTCACAAATCTAACATCACAGTGTCAGTAGAGGAGTTGCCTTTTGGAGATTTTGGGGAAAAATCCATTTGATCCTTGGATTTTCAGTTTCTAGAAGTTTCCTGCATTTCTTAGTTTGTGGCCATACCTTTGTATTACTCCAAACTTTTGCTTTCATCATCACATAACACCTCCTACTACTGATTCTGATCTCCTCTCTCCGTCTTATGAGGGCCTTTATGCTTACGTGAGCCCATATGGATAACCCAGGATAATTTCTCCATCTCAAAATTCTTAATCACATCTATAAAGTCCTTTTTGCCAGTATCCTTTACAGGTCCTAAGGATTAGAACATGAACATCTTTAAGGGGTTATTATTCAGTTTGCCACAGTATCCAACTGCCCACCAAGACCTCTATTTGAGTGTTATCTCAAATAAAATGGCCAAAACAGAGCTTCTGAGATTCCACCACAAACCAGTTCCTCTGCTCATTGCAACTCTGTTCTTAAAACTTCTTGGCCAAAAATGTTTGGTACCATCTTTGATTCATCTATTTCTCTAAAAGTCCCAAATCCAATTCTTTACTAAGCAAATCCTGTTGGATGGTCTTCAAAATTCAGAATACTATGACTTTTTATCATCTTCATGTCACTAGCCTGGACCATGTCACCATTATCTTCTGGCAGCAATATCCACTTTGCCTGAATTAAAAGCAGCCCTAGTGACCAGGAACCCAATATGGCCAAATCTGTTTACTCTGATCTTCACCATGTGCACCAGAATATGTGGCTGTCTCTTGAACCAGGAGGAGCAGAGAGCATTTTTGCTTACTTCTAATGTTGTCATACAGCTAGCATTTTTAAAGTCTTTTTAAAGTCACCTTGGGATCCCTGGGTGGCGCAGCGGTTTGGCGCCTGCCTTTGGCCCGGGGCGCGATCCTGGAGACCCGGGATCGAATCCCACGTCAGGCTCCCGGTGCATGGAGCCTGTTTCTCCCTCTGCCTGTGTCTCTGCCTCTCTCTCTCACTGTGTGCCTATCATAAAAAAAAAAATAAATAAATGAATAAAATAAAGTCACCTTAAATCCTTCTCAGAACAACATGAAGTATATAAAAATAGTAGTGAAGTGTTTAGTAAACAGCACTCATTAAACCCTCCTTCCCAATGGTGATGGGATTCCCCATCGCCTATAGGTTTAAATTCATACTCCTTAGCATGGATACGAAGCCTTCATGAAATAGCCTTACTCTGTTTCTAGGATCAGTTTGCACCATTCTAGAATCTAGGTGTTTAGGATTCTCTGCCCTGATAAGAACACATTCTTGCTTTTATCCTTTCCCCACGATTATAAATATTAAATATAAGCATATATTAAGTTTTTTGCTGGCAGTTATCCAGAATAACCAATGTGTCCTTTTATAAATTTTTGAAAGGAGTGTGTTAGGAACCATTGTCTCACACTTGTAATCAAAAAAGTTGTATCATCCCAATAGGAAGTGAGGTGTATTTGGGCATCTTCTAACAGGCAATCATATACATGTCTACATGGCAAGGAGATCTTTCATCTACCTGTTGTTTGGGTAAAGAGGGAATCTTGGGCTTTTGACTGCAGCTACTGTTAAATACTCAATACTTTGCAAATCTTCCTCTTACTATGTACTGCAGATTTTTTACTTTAAAAAGCCACCTAATTCTGATCTTTTATTGACGTTTATGGGTTGTAAGGTGTTTTACAATTACTCTCACCTGATCCTCCCTAAATCCTATGAATTAGAAATGACAGGTATCACTCTAAATTTTAATATGAGGAACTTGAGGCTGACCATTTATCTAAGTTGAAAGTGGCAGAACCAGAACCAGCTTTAAGATTAGGTCAGTTCTTTGTTTTATTTATTATACTACACTACAAATCAAGTTGTCCCTGTGTATATTCTCTTGCAATAATTTATAGTTAATGCCTCTTTCCGTGATATACTTGCTATATCTCTACCTACGTATTAACTTTTAACTGAGAAATCAGTTTCTGGAATATCTATTTTGGCATCTATTTTGGGCATCTATTTTTTTTTTTATACCCCTATGAAGGTAGGGTTTAAAAACTGTATTTTTGGTGCTTTTTATTAGCATTTTGTTTTTGTGGCTGTTAGGAAGTATTGGGCATCTATTTTTTTTTTATACCCCTATGAAGGTAGGGTTTAAAAACTGTATTTTTGGTGCTTTTTATTAGCATTTTGTTTTTGTGGCTGTTAGGAAGTATTGTAATTTTGAAGTTAGGTGTGATGTCTGTACAGATACATGAAACTCACACATTAATATTCCTGTCCTTATATTAATCCTTGAGACCAGAACAATGTATCATAAACTTGTTTTATAGTACCTAGTAGAGCAATAGGCACTATAATAGGTATATCAAACAAGATACCCTTGAACAAAGAGCTATGACAAAAGGAAGTAAAACTGACATACTGCCATGTTTTTGGTATATCTTTCCTGATAATATTATAACTAAAATAGTTTGGAAATAATACATTTATTCATCCAATGTCTTTTTAACATTGGCCTATGTGCCTGGCATATGATCTAGAACTGATATTGGCAAACTATGGTCTACTGGCCAAATCCTTTGGCTACCTTTTTTTGTAAATAAAAGTTTTATTAGAAAAAAAAATTACAATTCATATTACTTTTCTTCTAAAGTCCTCAAATGTCTTCCTATCTTATTTTTGCAAAAAAAACAAGGTTCTTAATATCTAAATTCCCTGGGCCTCCACCCAGCCCCCAGTCTCTCTCTAGCCTCATGTTCGGCTTCCCTTCACTTTGCTCACTTGCCTCTAGTTACATTGGGTTTGTGCTACCTTCTGAACTTGCCAGACGTAATTCTTCTCACACTTCTGCACTAGCTATTCTCCCTGAAAGAATCTTTTTCTTGCTCATATTCTTATGATTTTCTTCTCTGCTTCCTTCAGGGTTTAACACAAATATTACTTCTCAGTAAGATCTTTGGCCTTCTTATTTGAAATATGAACCTTTTATGTCCAACATTCTTGCTTTACTTTTTCTCCTTAATAATCATTACCATTAGTTCACTAGATATTTCCCTTATGTTATTTATATCTCTCTTCTCCACAAAACTGTAAGATTCATAAGAGCAGAAAGTTCTGAGTATATGGTGCAGCACCAATGCTGAAACAGTGCTTGAATCATAAGGGCTCAGTTAATTAATTTTAATTAAAAGTACAAAGTTGTTATTCAAAACTTTTGTCTTTGTGTTGTATTCAATGACAAAGTTTCATTTGTAATCTGTTCAATCTTCTACCAGCCTATATATAAAGGAGTGACACAATACTCCTGATTTTGAGAGCAACATCTAGAGAATCTCTCACTATTGTTTCTAAAAGTGTTGAAAAATTTCTGTCCCACACCAAGTGCCTTTGAAAGCCACGCATAGATATTTCTCCAGCAATGAAATTATAAAATTGTGAAAAAACTATAGATTGTTTTTTAATATAATGGGCCACGTTCATGATATGAATTTTTTCTTATCAAAAAAATATAACCAGGGACGCCTGGGTGGCTCAGTGGTTAGGCATCTGCCTTCAACTTGGGGTGCGAACCTGGAGTCCCCAGATCGAGTCCCGCATCTGACTCCCTGCATGGAGCCTGCTTCTCCCTCTGCCTGTGTCTATGCCTCTCTCTCTGTCTTTTATGAATAAATAAGTAAAATCTTAGAAAAAATATATATAACCAAATCACAAAAAATGCAATATTAGCATTATTGGTATAACTCTTATTTCAGGAATTAGCCTAGAATAAAGTAATTGGGACAGTTGCTGATTTTTCCTTTCAGCCCAGGCTCCAATAAGACTTGAAAGTCTGCACTTTAAAACAAAAAATAGGGGCAGCCCGAATGGCTCAGCGGTTTAGCGCCACCTCAGCCCAGGGTATGACCTTGGAGACCTGGGATCGAGTCCAGCATCAGGCTTCCTGCATGGAGCCTGTTTCTCCCTCTCTCTCTCTCTCTGTGTGTGTGTGTGTCTCATGAATAAATAAATAAAATCTTAAAAAAAATAAAACAACAAATAGTTGTTTTATTCACAATAAATGTTTGCATTATTTTTTAAAAATATTTTATTTATCCATGAGAGACATAGAGAGAGGGGCAGAGACATACACAGAGGGAGAAGGTGGCTTCCTGCGGAGCCTGATACAGAACTTCATCCCAGGACCCTGGGATCATGCCCTGAACTGAAGGCAGATGCTCAACCACTGAGCCACCAAGCTGTCCTTGTTACATTACTTTTTACTTCTTAAATGTTTTACTAAATATGTACCTTGATTACTGATTTTTTTGGTAACCTCTTAAATTTTATGCCAAAGGCAATTGCCTCACTTTCCTATCAACCCAGCTCTATTTCACGCAAGCTCTACTGCAAGAGAATAATAGATCAATATAAAGAATACCATTCACATGCTCTTATTTGCTACGCATAATTCCACCTAGCAAAACTAGAACTATCTAGCTTACTGACCAGGATGTTTTCTGCTATCACTATAAAATTTGAACTCATACTTACCATAGATATGGGAGGGTGGGCCCTTGTGATCATTGGTAAGTCTTTCAGCATTAAAAATCATAATAACCCTTAAAGAAATTCATTTCAAGCCTGAGTTTAATTAATAAGAAAATATGGATAGAGAGAAAACATTAAGTATGAAATTGCATATGGAAATTCAGAGTCCCACTGGACACTCAGAGAATAAACTGAAAGCTATTAGAAGTAAGAGGGTTCATTGTAGTAGTAGCCATGTGAAAAATACAGAAACTAGTAGCTTTTCTTCAGATCAGAACAAAGCAGTTGGGTATTAACTGGAAAATAGAATACAACAAAACTGAATTGAGATGTTTAATATCTGGACAGAAAAAAAAATGAAGGATCATTACATACTTGGATTGAAAGAGAGAATGCTACTAATTTAAATTTTTATATTAACCTACACATTTAGCATAATGCCAAATAAGAACCACTGGTACTTTTAGAACTTGGAGAAATTTGACTTTCAGAATGGCAGAGAAAGACCTCTGAAAATCCACTTCATTAAAGCATCTAGAATACTGGCAAAAATGTCAAAACTAATTTTCCGGGGGAAAAAAAAGGCTTGATGTTTTTATAACATTAAAAATCATGTCTCGTTATACAATATATATTGAAACTAGCAGTTTGAGACAAAATGAGTTAGGAGTGCCCACAAAGTCCCATTCCCAGAACTTTGCTACTAATTTACCTATCTGGCAGCATGCTGAAAAGCACCATTTTCAGGATTTGTCTTAGTTGGTCTTAGTTACAACTCTCCCTTTGAGTGAGGTGTCTATCTTCATGGCATTTGTCAAAAACATCAGTAGCAGTTTAACTTTACATTTATCTCAGGTGGCATTACTCGTTGGGGTTAACAAAAGGCTGATCAAAATACTTAAAAGGGAAAAATTGGAAGATGTTCATAGGAACTGTAAAAGCTAAGGCATATTTCAGAAATCTAAAAAGAAATATAGAAACCCATGTTCAGGGCTATGTACATGTCCAGAAAGGAGCTGGAAGAGCCCTAATATCTCACCTGTGACTACCTTGAGACTCTACAAGCAGAAAGTGAAAGCTAATACAAAGTGGTAAACTGCCTGCCATGGCCTTGAAACTAAGCCACAACATTCACAGAGTTCTTCAAAGAATGAGAGACCTATTTGATCTAAGCATTTAAGGAAATATCTGTTCATTCATTAGATGACCACTGAGCAAATCAAGTATAGATTTCAGGGGCCACACAGGACAAAGAATATAGACCATACATAATGAATCCAGGAAAATCACGAAGTGAACAGCAACAACATTTATAACAACAACAAAAAAAAAACCCTGTGGAAGAGGATTCTGATTTCTAGAATTGCCATATAATTAATTGATTGATCACTTGATTAATTGATTGAGTTTAACAGTCATACTGAGGTGTAATTAGTACACAAAATACCACACATATTTAATATGTACAATTTTGTGAGTTTGAGCAGACATCCACCCATGAAATCATTAATACGATCTAGTGTCCCTCTTCATCTCTTACTACAGTCTTTGGGATAAACTTTAATTTATCTAATATAAGGATGGCTACCCATGCTTTCTTTTGAGGACCATATGAATGGTAAATGGTTCTCCAACCTTTTATTTTCAGGCTGTAGGTGTCCTTCTGTCTAAAATGTGTCTCTTGTAGACAGCAAATAGATGGGTCTTCTTTTTTATCCAGTCTGAAACCCTGCGCCTTTTGATGGGGTCATTAAGGCCATTCACGTTCAGAGTTACTACTGAAAGATATGAATTTAGTGTCATCATGATACCTATTCAGTCCCTGTTTTTGTGGGTTGTTCCCTTGGACTTCCTCTTTCTATTACAGACTCCTCCTTAGTATTTCTTGCAGATCTGACTTGGTGGTCACACATTCTTTCAGTTTCTGCCTATCTTGGAAGCTCTTTATCTCTCCTTCTATTCTGAATGAGAGCCTTGCTGGATAAAGTATTCTTGGCTGCATGTTCTTCTCATTTAGGACCCTGAATATATCCTGCCAGCCCTTTCTGGCCTGTCAGGTCTCTGTGGAGAGGTCTGCTGTTAATCTAATATTTCTCCCCATAAAAGTTAGAGATTTCTTGTCTCTTGCAGCTTTAAGGATCTTTTCTTTATCTTTGGAATTTGCAAGTTTCACTGTTAATGTCAAGGTATTGAGCAGTTTTTATTGATTTTAGGGGGGGGATCTCTCTATTTCCTGGATCTGAATGCCTATTTCCCTTCCCAGGTTAGGAAAGTTCATTAACCCAATCAAGGTAATAAATATATCAATCAACTTTAAAAATTTCTTCACACCCCTTTGGTTTGGTTTGGTTTTGTGGTAAGAACATTTAAGAAATCTACCTTCCTAACAAATGTATAAATTGCACAGTACAGTATTGTTAACTACAGGCATTATGTTGTACAATAGGTCTCTAGAAAATTTAGTCTTGCATGACCAAAACTTTATACACATTAAATAACTCTCTATCTTGCACCTCTCCCAACCCTAGCAAGCACCATCAAATTCTTTGCTTCTATGAGTTTGACTATTTTAAATACTTCATGTAAATGGGATCATGCAATATTTGCCCTTCTGTGACTACTTTATTTCATTTAGTGTTATTTTTCTCTTTAGATAGATGCAGTATTTATCTCTGAATTATACCTAAATAAATTTAATAAGTATAAAGCATAAAATAAACTGTCCAAAATTACTTATAATAGTTTCTGCAGACTAAATACAGGTGACTTGTTTAGTTTTTATTCTAAAAAACCTAAAAAAAATCCCCAGGAGCATCTGCGTGGCTCAATGGTTGAGCATCTGCCTGGGACTCATGTGGTGATCCCCGGGTCCCGGGATCCAGACCGCATTGTGCTCCCCATAGGGAGCCTGCTTCTCCCTCTGCCTATGTCTCTGCCTCTCTCTGTGTGTCTCTCATGAATAAATAAATAAAATCTAAAAAAAAAAGTCCCCAAATTTTCAGAAATCCCTTCATGGACCAAGACATCATTTATTTATTTTTTGTTAGATTGGTCATGTGACTCCAATGATATTATAGCTTTATTAACAGATGTCATTATTCTAAGCACTGGGTTAGAAAAATTGATTGTCCCTTTTTTTAAGATTTTAGTTATTTATTCATGAGAGACACACACACACACACACAGAGGCAGAGACACAGGCAAAGGAAGAAGCAGGCTCCATGCTGGGAGCCAGTGTGGGACTTGATCCCAGGATCCCAGGATCATGTCCTGGGCTGAAGGCAGATGCTCAAATGCTGAGCCACCCAGGTGTCCCAATTGGTCCTTCCTAAAAAATCATTTTATATGTATTTCAACAAGGAAAAGGAACATAAAAAATTTTCAAATCTCCTATGAAAAATATTTTGTAAATAAACTGAGTCCATAATGTACAACAGAAACAAATTTGGATAATATAAATCAATGTGCTTAATGCACTTTGGAACCTCAAAAAACTACTTTATTTTTCAAAGCACTTTTCTTTATTATTTTATTTCTTAAACAAGTATCTTTAAGCCAGATTTTTATCCTTTACATTTTTATATTGCTCTTATGTGGGCAATTTAAAAAAAATTAATGTAGTGACTTGGGCCTTAAAAAGTAATTAAAATAGGGATCCCTGGGTGGCGCAGCGGTTTGGCGCCTGCCTTTGGCCCAGGGCGCGATCCTGGAGACCCGGGATCGAATCCCACGTCAGGCTCCTGGTGCATGGAGCCTGCTTCTGTCTCTGCCTCTCTCTCTCTCTGTGACTATCATAAAAAAAAAAAAAAAAAAAAAAGTAATTAAAATAGACTCAATCTTATTAATATACATTTCTTCATAATTTGACCCAACAACTGGTCACATATAACACTAATGATGACTACCTATTCACTGTCAATAACCACAATATTAGTAGAGCTATTCACAAGTGGAAATGAAACAAAAAAAATTGTTATAACTTAACTTTTAATATCCTGTGTTCATTTAAAACACATTTGTTTAAAAAAAAATCTTGTTAGTAGCATTTGCAATAGAGATATTTTGCTAATATACATTTCAGAAGAGCTGACACATCTTGTTTATATTTTTAGCATGAAAGAAAATAAAAAGATAAACCCTGGTTGAATATTAAAATCTTTCATTAGACTGTTTTTCCTAAATTTATAACTACTCTGGAACCACTAGAGGGCAAGCTTTACATTATAATAAACAAGAATTCACTTTCACATCCATTGTAGTGAGCACTTAAGATGTTTAAAAATGACTGTATTAAGAGTAGAAATTTGTCACAGTAAAACTAACTCCTTTTTGAGAGATAAATTAATATAAATAATTTTTTACATATATCTTTAGCTACTCAAGTGCAGTAATTTTTAAATTTTAACCCTTTTTTTAGAAACAGTGTTGAAGAATCATATACAATCTGCCTCTTCATAAAATTACGTTCAATATCAAGTAAATACCATTTCCTAGTGTTTAGTTTACAAATAAATTAGTGATTGAACTTATCTGTGTGTTCTTTTTGTCCTGTCTTCTATATAAGGGAGAAGGAATTTAGCATCAAACTTTAGCAGCTGCGGTTAGGTCAAAATCTTTGTACACGGCACAGAGTTCCTCAATCATCAAAAAAATAACAAGACACAAAGAAAAACCACTTTGAAAACACAACTTATTTATAGAATGTGTGTGTGTGTGACATATGTCATAAAATTCCTGTTTCAATATAAAAATCTTGTAGTTAGCTGAATCTAAAGTCACTATAATCTTTGCACCAAGATGTGTTTACCAATCTATATTAACAGATATCCTACAGTTCCTTCTCAGTTTTTTGGGGAGTGTGTTCTGCTGCCCAGGAGAAATGGATCCTTAGACATTCACATTGTATATAACTATATTTGATGATTGGTATAGCAGATATTGAGCACTTAGCATGTTAAACTGTGTGACTTGCTCAAAAGCACACAGTTGGTGACTGGTTTAGCTTAGGTTACTACTGATACTTGCCACTTTTCAAAAGAGATTTATTTTTTTCAAGTAAATGTTCAGCATCCAAAACCTAACACAGAAATGCAAGGTATTTGAATCATTAGATTGGCATCTGAAGAAGGATGACCTCAGTCTAAGAAGTGGCCCAGCTACAATCAAATTAAAATTTGAACTCTTGAGTAACCACCACCTGTAACTCTTGGGTAACATGAGAAATACTAGATATTTCTCTCTAAGTACCTTTTAATTAAAAAAAAAAAAAAAGCTGTTATGGTATAAGAGCGAGGTAGATGAAATGGACACAAATTCAAGATCATAAATCTATTTTGTGGAAATCATTATATTTCTCTTTTACTAAAATTAATTACCGGTGACTCACTGTGGTAGACTAGATGCATCAAATGTCCCAGTCAATGGCTTCCCTGATTCCATGTCATGGATAATTTCACTTAGCTAGTGCCATGTGAGCATGACAATGCTGGCCTTGTGCGCACAGGTTTGTGATAAATTCATGAAAGAAGACACTCAGAAGAGAGCCAGCAACTAACTCCAGAAGCAGAGCTAACTGACTCTTAACCCACTAAGAACAATGAGGGGGTTTAGCTGTGTACAACTATGGTAGGCAGAATGATGATCCCCCCAAAATATACATGTTATAGTTCCTAGAACCTGTAAATAGATAAATAACACCTAAATGATAAAAGGACCATAGCAAATTGATTAAATTGAGAATCTTAAAATGGGAAGGTTATCCTGGATTGTCTGGGTGAGTCCAGTATAATCACAAAGGGTTTCTAGAAGAGAGAGGCAAAAGGGTCAGGGAAGGAGATCAGAGACAAATAGAGGTTTGACGATGCTACACACTGCTTTTAAGATAGAAGAAGAGGCCATGAATCCAAGAATGCACATGGCCTATAGAAACTGGAGAAGACAAGGGAATAGGTTTTTCTCTTGGGCTTCCAGAAGGAAGAGAGTCCTGCTGAAACCTTCACGGTAGCCATGTTAGATCCATTTCTGACTTCTAACCACTAAAACTGTAAAAAAATAAATTTTGTTGTTTGAACCATTAAATTTGTGGTAATTTGTTAGAGCTCCAGTAGAGAACTAGTGCAGTAGCCTTGCCTGTAGATTCATGAGTTAAATAAGCTGTTTTCATTTCAATTCTAAGTGGTGGGGTATTTTTTTACCCCAATGCTAGCTGATATACTCTTTGAAGCAGAGATTTTTTTCTTTGTATATTTTTATACACACCAACTATTTAAGAAAGTAAAACATATGTTTGGAACCCAAAACCGACAACATGTACAGAATAAGCAAATGAGTAAGACAAGAAAGAGGAGGAGAACTATATTACCACATTTATCTTTGTCAATGTTCTTTTTCAAAATGTACACTTTATCCCATTTAATTCATAAACAACCATACAGAGTAAATAATTGTAATGTTGCATTTTAAAAATAACCAAAACACATATATAATATATATGCAGCTGGAAATTAAAACACTTAGAACTAAGTTCAAGTCCTATTAATAATGATGTTTATAACTTTCTGAACCATAGCATTAAGAAAAAAATAATAGGGGATCCCTGGGTGGCGCAGCGGTTTAGCGCCTGCCTTTGGCCCAGGGCGCGATCCTGGAGACCCGGGATCGAGTCCCACATCAGGCTCCCGGTGCATGGAGCCTGCTTCTCCCTCTGCCTGTGTCTCTGCCTCTCTCTCTCTCTCTCTCTCTCTCTCTCTGTGACTATCATAAATAAATTAAAAAAAAAAAAAGAAAAAAATAATAATGTGATTTTTACACTATAATATTGTCAGCGTACAATATTATACAAAATCTGTAGCCAGAAGATTTATATTAAATTCTATGCTTCAGCAGAATGTGTTTTCAGATGAAAGCTTGCCTCTGTCAGAAGTAATGCAATTATCAAGCAGTAGCAGAAACAGAAAAATATTTCATTAGTTTTACTTTAAATATGTATATGTAAATACTATCAAGAAAATTTAATATTATAATAAGAAATTCTGATTTTAATAACTTTGCTAAGGACTTTGGGACTAATGATGTCTTTCAAATCTTTTCTAAAGTTTGTTTCATCAGAAACATCAATTCCAATCATGAAAGGACAAACACCAATGTGTAGAGTATTACAAGAGAAAATTTCATCCAGTTCTCAATGTTGACTGTATATAGCTTCTCAATTGGAATTAAGACATTTCATAAGTGAGCATTGCAAAACACAACTAATAGTGTTTTCCTCTTTCTCTCACAAAGTACTTGCCTCTTTAATAGATGTTCTGAAGAAACACTTAGCTTAATACTGATAATTAATCATCTAAAGCAATGCTATCCAATAGGGAAAAAATAAACAAATGAAATTAATTTTAAGAATATCTTTTATTTAATATAATACATCTAAAATATAATTTCAAAAGTAAATCAACAAAATTTTATTATTTTACAGTCTTTTCCTCATGCTAAGTCTTTAAAATTTAATGTGTATTTTATACTTATTTCATATCTCAATTCAGGCTACTCGCAGTTAAGTCCTCAATAGTCACATGTTGTCAGTAGCTATCATATTGGATATCCCAGCCCTAAAGAGAAATAGAGGGGTGGCATGGGGGAAAGATTATTTCAATCCACTTTGTACAAAAGGAGATTGAAAAATAATTGGAGTATCCTATAATTGCTTTTATGGATGGATCACAGAATTAAAAATCTACATTCGTAGGACCTGGAAATTATTTTAAAAAGTGCTCTGGATGCATCTGGTCTTCTGTATAGGTTTTGGGAACTACTGATACCATGTTAAAGTGGCTGTAAATGATGACTGGTTAACAGAGTAGCAAAGGTTCTAGAGTCAGAACATTTAGATTATAGAGTCTCAAAGACCTTGATTGAGATCAGACTGACTTTTTGCCAGTGAAACACAACCAAATTACCTTTCTTTCTGAGCCTTGGTCTTTGATGACGTGAATAATATATACCTTATAAAATCATTAATGATTTAGATAAAACAATTCCTGTGTATAAAGAATCTTTCAGAGTCCTAAATAATTATGGGTTTTACTAATTATAATATGGTGCTAATGAACCCAAAGCATGGAGTTTTATCATGAAATGGGCCCTAGTTCTATAATTCTTCCATGATTCCAAGTGGCATTTCTGATTCTAGCTATCTCTCTTGAAATTCTGAGGCTTAGGGTACCCTAACAAAATACCACAGATTGAGTGGCTTAAACAACAAAAATTTATTTTCTCACAGTTCTGGAGAATAGAAATCTAAGATCAAGGTTCTGTCAGGGTTGGTTTCTGGTGAGACATTTTATTGGCTTTTAAATAGGTGCTTTTTTATTGTCTTCATAAGACTTCTCTGTGCAAGTGCAGAGAGAGAAAGGGTTCTCTGGTGTCTCCCTTATCTTATAAGAACACCAGCCATGTTGGATTAGGGCTCCACCATTATGACATCATTTAAATTTAAATACCTCGTTAAGGCCCTGTCTCCAAATACAATCACATTGAGATTTAGGGGTTCAACATATAAATTTGAAAATTCAGTCCATAACAGTGCCACTGGGTAGTACCACTATGTAGTTATTGCCCAAACACACATCTGCAAACTTCCTGCCCAGGAAAGTTATATCTGCTTGACCTTTGAAACTTCCTCTTTTCTTTGATAACACCCATATTTTAGTGTGAAATTAGTTTTTTGGATTTATAATCTTTTGGAAGCAACTGTTTTATCAATTCTTTTTTTTTAATAATAAATTTATTTTTTATTGGTGTTCAGTTTGCCAACATACAGAATAACACCCAGTGCTCATCCCATCAAGTGCCCCCCTCAGTGCCCATCACCCATTCACCCCCACCCCCCACCCACCTCCCCTTCCACCACCCCTAGTTCGTTTCCCAGAGTTAGGAGTCTTCATGTTCTGTCTCCCTTCCTGATATTTTCTACCCATTTCTTCTCCCTTCCCTTCTATTCCCTTTCCCTATTATTTATATTTCCCAAATGAATGAGACCATATAGTGTTTGTCCTTCTCCGATTGACTTATTTCACTCAGCATAATACTCTCCAGTTCCATCCACGTCGAAGCAAATGGTGGGTATTTGTCATTTCTAATGGTTGAGTAATATTCCATTGTGTACATAAACCACATCTTCTTTATCCATTCATCTTTCGATGGACACCGAGGCTCCTTCCACAGTTTGGCTACTGTGGACATTGCTGCTAGAAACATCGGGGTGTAGGTGTCCTGGCGTTTCATTGCATCTGAATCTTTGGGGTAAATCCCCAACAGTGCAATTGCTGGGTCGTAGGGCAGATCTATTTTTAACTCTTTGAGGAAACTCCACACAGTTTTCCAGAGTGGCTACACCATTTCACATTCCCACTACCAGCATTACCTTAATTCCAAAACCAGACAAAGATCCCACCAAAAAGGAGAATTATAGACCAATATCCCTGATGAACATGGATGCAAAAATTCTCAACAAGATACTAGCCAATAGGATCCAACAGCACATTAAGAAAATTATTCACCATGACCAAGTAGGATTTATCCCCGGGACACAAGGCTGGTTCAACACTCGTAAAACAATCAATGTGATTCATCATATCAGCAAGAGAAAAACCAAGAACCATATGATCCTCTCAATAGATGCAGAGAAAGCATTTGACAAAATACAGCATCCATTCCTGATCAAAACTCTTCAGAGTGTAGGGATAGAGGGAACATTCCTCAACATTTTAAAAGCCATCTACAAAAAGCCCACAGCAAATATCATTCTCAATGGGGAAGCACTGGGAGCCTTTCCCCTAAGATCAGGAAGAAGACAGGGATGTCCACTCTCACCACTGCTATTCAACATAGTACTGGAAGTCCTAGCCTCAGCAATCAGACAACAAATAGACATTATAAAGGCATTCAAATTGGCAAAGAAGAAGTCAAACTCTCCCTCTTCGATGATGACATGATACTCTACATAGAAAACCCAAAAGCCTCCACCCCAAGATTGCTAGAACTCATACAGCAATTTGGCAGCGTGGCAGGATACAAAATCAATGCCCAGAAGTCAGTGGCATTTCTATACGCTAACAATGAGACTGAAGAAAGAGAAATTAAGGAGTCAATCCCATTTACAATTGCACCCAAAAGCATAAGATACCTAGGAATAAACCTAACCAAAGAGGTAAAGGATCTATACCCTAAAAACTATAGAACACTTCTGAAAGAAATTGAGGAAGATACAAAGAGATGGAAAAATATTCCATGCTCATGGATTGGCAGAATTAATATTGTGATAATGTCAGTGTTACCCAGGGCAATTTACACGTTTAATGCAATCCTTATCAAAATACCATAGACTTTCTTCAGAGAGTTAGAACAAATTATTTTAAGATTTGTGTGGAATCAGAAAAGACCCCGAATAGCCAGGGGAATTTTAAAAAAAGAAAACCATAGCTGGGGGCATCACAATGCCAGATTTCTGCTTTATCAATTCTTAACTCTGTACTATTGTGATAATCATAAAGAAATGTGTTTTGGGGGATCCCTGAGTGGCGCAGCGGTTTGGCGCCTGCCTTTGGCCCCGGGCGCGATCCTGGAGACCCGGGATCGAATCCCACGTCGGGCTCCCGGTGCATGGAGCCTGCTTCTCCCTCTGCCTGTGTCTCTGCCTCTCTCTCTCTCTCTCTCTCTCTCTCTGTGACTATCATAAATAAAAATTAAAGAAATAAAAATTAAAAAAAAAGAAAGAAATGTGTTTTGGGCAATCTTATACATAATATAGGGCTACTAACTTGAGAAAATGGCCAAATTATAGCTTTATGGGGAAAGTATTTTAAATTTGACTCTAATCTTTCATTCCAAGTTTCCTTACCTATATAGAGCTCATCCTATCTTTGCCGATCTGTTTTTCTCATTTACTTTTTTGGATACCAAGGCCTAGCGCCCTCTTGCTTTCCTTCCCTGCTATGACTTACATTTTTTTTTTTTTTTTAAGATTTTATTTATTTATTCATGAGAGACAGAGAGAGAGAGAGAGAGAGGCAGAGACACAGGCAGAGGAAGAAGCAGGCTCCACGCAAGGAGCCCGAGGTGGGACTCGATCCCAGGTCTCCAGGACATGCCCTAGGATGAAAGCAGGCGCTAAATCGCTGAGCCACCCAGGGATCCCAACTTACATTTTCTATTGTGTTATAATGTTCCCTCCTAACCCAGTGGCAGGCACCCTCAACCTCTTCTATTTATTGCTTGCCAAGCATCAATGATGACTTCCTTCTCTGGCCCAAGTGAAAGAATCAGTTGTTGTAAAATAAATAAAGAGAGCGCAGCCCCGGTGGCTCAGCGGTTTAGCGCTGCCTTCCACCCAGGCTGTGATCCTGGAGACCCGGGATCGAGTCCCACGTCGGGCTCCCTGCTTGGAGCCTGCTTCTCCCTCTGCCCCCTTCCCCTCTCTCTCTGTCTCTAATAAATAAAAAATCTTTAAAAAAATAAAATAAGTAAGGAAGCTAGTCTACCAGGTCAAAATATGGTCTAGAAACACATCAGTTGGCATTCTTACCTTTATTCTCTACTGAAAGCAATAATACCTTATTTTAGATAGCACCGCACCAGTTTCACCTCTTTTATAAAATTTAGTCTTTTCCTCATAGGCTTAAACCTAACTGAAACCAGTTATATTTTTAGAGCATATACCAACTCTTTTTTAAAAAAAAAAATTAACTATTTTGTCTATAATTAGATGTTTCTTCAAGGGAAGGAGATATTTTTGGCCCTTTCCTAACTCTCTTTGGCAGCAATATGATTGACAGTAATGATATACAGTCAAAACTGTCTTAATGAAGTTTGATCGGGTTAAGTGCACAGTTAGTTCTCTCTTATTACATTTCAAAGACCAATTCTAAAAGATATTTTTCTCAGAACCGATAAACATTGCAAGTTCTTCTTTTGCTGGTGTGTGAAATTTATCTAGCTTAATATATAGAGTTTAATTGAACTTATTTAAAAGTTATATCTACTACAATCAAAATGCACTATTGCTATAATTATACCAAGAAAGAGGGATAAACATTTAAGTGTACCTTAAATGTTAAGGATGCCTGTGACATTTAAGGATTTCCTGGAAAATCTGCCATTTTTGACTGACCCAGAGATTCTCAGATGAGTTACCAGAGGACAGATATTTTACTATTTTTGGTACAATTGCAAATGGAAATGTTTTCTTAATTTCTCTTTGCTACCTCATTAGTACTGTATAGAAAGTCCAACAGACTTCTATATATTAATTTTGTATCCTATGACTTTACTGAATTGATTTATCAGTTTTAGTAGTTTTTGGTGGAGTCTTTACAGCCTTATTTTTACGGTAATTAATGATACAGTTAGTATAATGCTATACCAGCTATGTTATTATTTTTAGATCAGTTTTTCATTTTTGTACATGAAATTAGCCATTTTTGATACACATGAAGAGAACCACTTCTTATGATCATATGCTTTTTTGAGAAAATATTTATTTTAGAGAGAGATACAGAAAGAGCATGAGTGGGGGAGGAATAGAGGGAGAGAGGGAATCTCAAGCAGACCCCTTGCTGAGTATGGATCCTGACTCAGGGCTCAATCTCAGCACCCTGAGATCATGAACGGAGTCAAAATCAAGAGTCAGGCATTTAACTGACTGAGCCACCCAAGTACCCTTGATCATATATCTTTTAATTATTTAATAAACACTTCCTCAAAACATAAATATTGTAAATAAAGCAAAACTTTATACCCCATAATCCATGTGAAACGGCAGGTCATTTTCTAAAGATAGTGCATAAATATTTACTTGAAGTTTTCAAGATGAGAAAGTTAAAATTCTGTTATTCATGGTAAGCCCATGAAACCAAAAATATATCAGAAGTGTAGCAGGTGGAAAAAAAACTAACACATCAAAATATTTTAAATCAGTATAATTTTGTTCATAGCATTAACTATATTCAGGTGCGTGATATCCTAGAAGAGATGAAGTACACCAGTTGTTGACAGGCACATAGAATTCTTATTGTTGCTGTTGGTTTTCCCTTTTTATTCTTGATATAAAATTAGTAACTTGAGAAAGTGGTCAGGTTATAGCTCAATGTAAAAGGTGCAAGAGAGAGAACACAGAAGAAAAATCTTTAATTAAGCTGTAGTAGTTTTAAAATAATTAAATATGCTTGACCATAATCGTTATTTTAGATTTATAAAAGCAACATGAATACAATCAACAGCATTTCAAATTAGGAAATAATATCCTAAGGGACTTGGAACAGCACACAGACAACCTGTCTTTGATGAACCCCTGAATTAAAAATCTATGTACCCCTAACTTCATAAATAACATAAATGATATTCAGGGTGAATTAGACAAGATCTTGGTTATTTGTTATCATCAGTATTCTCCATAAGCAAATCAACTAAAATTAGTTTCCATCCCTAAAAGCAGGTTCGATAAGCTAATAACTGATTATGTTAACTTTAATTGTTTTAATATTATTCTTTTGGACTTCATAATTCTTTCTTAATACAAAATATATTTCTCTTTTTTTCTTAGTAATTATTATGGTGATGATTATAAGAACTCTTCCTCAAAAGGGACTCAGATAAAAATAAAATGAAAATTAACTCATTAGAATTGATTCATCCTCCTAGTTTAGCAGTACTTTCACAGAAATATCTAAAAGATTACAAGGATTTTTTTTTAAAGAAAAGAAAAAAATTACTTGTATATTATCCAAAAAATCTATTATATATTGATTTATTCCTTTTAATCTTTATAGTAAAGGGAAACATGTAACTGGCCATAAAGTACTATGGACCACTCATAGATTGCATATAGATTGTAAATGTTTATTGATAAAAGGACTAAGTTTGTTTCATACTGAATATCATAAGAATTTTCCATAGTGATAATCACTGAAACTTTATACTTAAAATAAAAAGAACCTTTATGCTTTTGGAATCTAAAAAATTTTGATGGGAAAAATCTGTTATTTTTTATGAAGATATTTTCTAAGAAACACTTATATATGTTTCCTTGTAGAGTCTTTCTTTATTCTTTTTTGGGGAGGATGGAGGAAATCCTGGGAGTTTTATAGTTCCAGTCTGGTATTCATGTTTCCCTTAAATATCACATGCCTTTTGTATATTTGGCTGATAAATGTCACCTAATATAAAAATGTTTATGAGAATATAAATCAGATGAATCATTTATTCCTTTAGTTTTAACATTAAATAAGTATTTATTGACCCTTTACTTTGTGGTAGGCGCTATTTGTGGAAAAATCACCTGTTGCAAGGAGAATAAATGTTGAATTGCTTGCATTTTAGTTTTATCTTTACTCCTTTCTTTATTTACTCAGTCTTTGGGTTATAATTCAAGAGAAGTAAAGATGATCCAAACATATTCTATTTGTAAGCACCGTGTTTCTGAGATGATAATGGTATCCACCTATATCTAAATTTATCCACATATTCTCCAAAAGAATATATGTCAGGGAACCTGGGTGGCTCAGTGGTTGAGTGTCCTGCCTTCAGCTCAGGTCATAATCCCAGGGTCCTAGGGATCAAGTCCCACATCAGGCTCCCTGCAGGGAGCCTGTTTCTCTCTGTGCCTGTGTCTCTGCCTCTCTCTGTGTGTCTCTCATGAATAAATAAATAAAATCTTAAAAAAAAAAAAAGTATGTATCACACAAGTAAATACCTTTCCAAAACCCGCTCCTATCACATAACTGGAAGTCAGATAATCCTGACAAGTTATATATAAGTAGGATATCAGCTAAAGAGCAGACAAAGACCACAGTAAAGGTAGAGGCCAGAAAGGTCCTAGCAGTTGATGGAACACAGAAAGATAAAACAAACAAAAAATACTGAGAAGAGATCTGAGGCTTATGAGTTAATGTAGTGGAAACCAAAAAGAAGTTGGTGCAAAGTGCACAGAATCAGGGAGACAGTTTTAAATTTAAAAGGAAGATGTTAAATTTTCATCAATCTTCACTAACAAAGTGTTTTAGATAGCTTTACTGACCAATGCAAAATGATCTTGCTAGCTCCTGTTCAGAGATTGTGAGCTAGACTACGATATAATATATACAGAGAAGAAAATATTAATTGTTGTGCATTAAGTGTCAATCAGTAGCTGAGCTACTTTTAGGAGTCACTAATGGAAGCTTTTAATGATCAAGCCATTTGTACTGCAAAAGAAATGACCTTTGACATTTCTCCTTGTCCAAAAAAACTCAAGTCTTTCTCTCTTTGATTAATGACTCAGGAAAATTTTATTTGCTAAGAATCAAAGCATGTTAATATACCTGGATTTTGTAAATTGCATTCTCTGTGAATATAGAGCATATTCTCATTCTGTTCTACTTTTATTTGTATTTATTTTTTAAGATTTTATTTATTTATTCATGACAGACAGAGTGAGAGAGAGGCAGAGACACAGGCTGAGGGAGAAGCAGGCTCCCTGCAAGGAGCCCGACGTGGGACTTGATCTCGGATTCTGGGATCATGCCCTGGGCCAAAGGCAGATGTTCAACCGCTGAGCAACCCAGGCGTCACCTTTTCTACCTTTATTAATCTTTTTCAACTTTGTATGTCAGAATACATGGCATACATACATTTAGAAAACAATTTCTTAAAAAACTAATGAATTTCCAATTCTCTACCTGATTTCATTGTCAAATACTTTATATATCTTAAAGACCTCCTATGACAAGTTTCCAGAATCCAGCTTTGACTGTAACCGAACTAAAAAAAAGAAAAAAAATTTGTGCCCTTCCTTCTGTTAAGTATCATAAGTCACTCTATTTGAGGTATGGCCAGGGACACTCCCACCTTCTTGCTTTCAGTTGGAGGCCTTCTATTCTGTGGTTCTGTAAAATTTATTAGGATTGGTGCAAAGCTGATAGCTGCTGGCAGAATGATTGATGAAAGACAAAAGCATATTTCTTCGGCTTAAAATTTAACTTCAGTGAGAAATCTATACTTATTCCCACCTGGATTTTTATTTTTAAGGATTATCAAAGAAAATAGTTTCTGTATATTTCCATTCCAACCCAGAAAAATCTAAAAATTATAGCAATATCAATGTGATATTTAACAAATTTAGTTTTGTTATGCCAGCAGATTTATTTTCCTTAGATTCTTATAGTAGAAACATGAGCTTATCTTTTGTATAAATAAATTCTCTTTAGACCAAAGGATTCAATAGCAATTTTTAGGAGAATGTAAAAGAAAAATGGTCTGGGTTCCCTTTGCAACTTAAAAATTACATTTAAAGTTAAATCTAAATAACAACATGACATTCAGGCAACAGAATAGCAGCTGCCTCCTGACAAGCATAATTTGCTTTTATGGTTCTGAAATTAATACTGGAACAATAGGGCAGCAGGTAAATATGTATCCCCTATAAAAAGCCATTGGCAAAATGTAAGGTTTTTAAATCCGATTTCTGATGGACCGACTACAGAAATAATTACCTATTGTATAATGTTAAGTTTTCTAATTTTGAGAAAATTTTATGGAGCATAGTACTCATTGTATGTATTATCTTGGTAGGAAAAATGCCCCTGAAAAGTAAGTAGTAATGATAAATCCATATGTGACTTTCATTTGATGTACTCTTTAAAGCTATACAGAATTTACATTTCAATTGCTAATGCCCTTCAACCAAAAACCATCAGAAACATACTGGTAATTGAACATATTTGTACTAATTGGCTTATTGCAATGACAAAGACAGCACACTATAGGAGCAGTGGAGAGTCTCAATAAGAGGGTGTTAGGAAAACTTGTTATAGGATGGGAACTTGTGTAAGGTGATACTAGAGATTGTTCAGGTAACTAAGTGGGGCTTTGCTCTGGAATGGATGTTGTCAAGAAGCAGGGATACTAATTTTCTTGTAGAAGTTGAGAAGAATAAAGTGAATCTTATGCTGTGATTGGTAAAGGGGCAGAAGCTACTTATATTAGCCAGGACAGGCAGATCTATGGTCATTTTTATGACTTGTCTGATGTTTAGGTTTTCATTTGTGTTCATATATAATTACACATTGATTATGTGTTTGCCTTGATTTATCAGTGGGGACATGGTAGCTTTCTTTAGTGAAATTGTTAATGTTAAACAAGAAAAAGCTACCACCCAGGTGTGATTGCCAGGCATGGTCTCTTCTAGAAAGATTTGCTTTTTTTCTTCCTCAGGAAAAAAAAAAATGATTTATTGAGAAGACAAACTCTCCAAATTATAGGTTTGAGCAGCTAAAGATATTGTCAAAATAATCATTTAACATTTTTCAGTTATCTGGTACCCTTTTCAAATTCTTTTGCAACAATTTTCTTTTCATGATTTATATAGTATAAATATTTACAAACATTAATTACAAATTTTACTAATGAAGGAGCATTTGCAAGCTATAAAAAGTGTTAACAGCTTTATTGAGGTATAATTGGCATACACTAAATGGTACTTATTTAAATATATCATTATAAGTTTTGACGTATATATATACTTGTAAAATAATCTCCACAAATAATATAATATGCCCATTATCCCCATAAGTCTAATCAAAATTAAAAAAAATATTTCTTTAACAAGAAATTATTTAGCTAATAACTATTACTATAATATTTCTTCTATCTTCTATTTCTATCATTTCTTAGGTTTATTATGTCCTCAACAAAATGGACTAGAAGGAATATGAAAATCACTGGATAGATTAGTCACCCACATGAGCTGATAGTAGAAATTTACCCAACCAGCCAGAATATAGTGCTCCTCTTAAGCCAAGTTAGGAAAAACTTCATTTTATCTTAGTGGCAAATGTCAAAAATTGTCTGGAGCTGCTACAAGGAGATTAGGATTTTGAATAGTTCACAAAATCACCTGGATTGCTGGAAAACTAGACTCACAAGTTGGTTGGGACCAGGGAGACAGAAAGTGGCCAAGTCCACTGAAAAATATTTTACACAGAAGAAGGGGGATCTGGTGAGAATGTGATGCTATAGCTGTTGCAGCTTGGATGCTGAGCACATCTGGTTCCACGGTCATTGCTTCTGGACACTTTAAAATCCCACTGAAAAATCAGAAGCTGCTGGTCCTGGAGACTCAGTGTTGCTGCTGGCTTAGCCATCAGCCACTACCACCTTGCTTCTCTGCATCAAAGTTCAGAGCAGGTGCAACTGAGTAGCCAAGGCTGATTGTGGTTGTGCTGACTTCCCAGAGGCAATGAGAAAAGTGAGCATCCAAGTTTTCAGCCTTGAGCTTGGGCAGCAAGTTCTGCTTTCCACCCAGACATAAGGTGATTTCTCCCACAATAGAGATGAGGAATGGGGAACAAGTTATGGACAGCAAGTAATAAATGGCGATTTTCCACTGGAGTCCAAAATGAAGTAGTTTACAAATTGATTGCAAATCAGGCATTTTAGAAGGGAAAACAAACAGCAGTCTGCCTTTAGTTTGTTGTTTCTTGACAAATCCTTACTACTCACAGGGGCAGACTAACAACAGTAAACTAGGATTTCAGCCTCTGCAAAAGGACAAAATGAAAACTTAATAATGCACATTTACAAATCTGGTGGGAACACTCAAAGTAGTTGCTAAATAGAATATTTACCTCCTGATAGTCCACAATCTACTCAGGTAAATAGAAACAAGACCAGGGTCTAAATAGTGGCCATGGCAACTTTGTCTCCTATCACTTTGGCATAGTGATAATGTTCTCTACCTACCTGCCCCTATTCCTGGCTCACAAGGACCTTCTGTAGCCCATATATCTCAAGACAACATTTCTGCAACAGCAATATGATTTCTCTACTGTTTCAAAGCTCTATTATAACAACTAGGGAAAGTCTGCATGTCAGAAATAATGGCACATGTATCTTTGCTATGGCTTCATATCCAACTTCAAAAAGAGAGAGGGGGCCTTAATTCTTAAATTCCCCCACTCCATCATGCCTGAAATACACTGTGGTTTTTTTTTCTCCTTATGGATTGTCCAATGAATTTGAGCAAGGTTGAACCTGTAAGTAAGATAAACAGTGGGTCCAACTGTGGGCACTTAGGAGGGCAAGACAGTTTTAGGAGTATGCTGAAAGTAACAAAGTATGCCTTATTCTAAAGGAGCCACCAGCATTTGAGATCAGCAGCCTCCACTGCCCCTATTGAATGATACCAGAGTTTTTTTTGTTTTTTTTTTTTGTTTTGTTTTGTTTTTTATGATAGTCACATAGAGGAGAGAGAGAGAGAGGCAAAGACACAGGCAGAGGGAGAAGCAGGCTCCATGCACCGGGAGCCTGACGTGGGATTCGATTCCGGGTCTCCGGGATCGCGCCCTGGGCCAAAGGCAGGCGCCAAACCGCTGCGCCACCCAGGGATCCCGATACCAGAGTTGACGTCCAACAGATCACCACCTCGACCTTGTGAGGAGTACACTGTTGGTGGACATAGGCTCTTTTCTTTCTTTTACAAGGAGCAGGAGACAGAATATTCCCTTTCCCCTATTTAAATAGAGGTTGGAAAGAGATTTGAAGAAAAAAAACACAAAATATTCATAGATATTGGAATATGCTTTGGGTGTAGTTCACAGACCCCTTGAGGACCATTGTGGGATACTTATGAATTCTCAGATCCCAGATCAGGAAGATCAGATGTATTTATTTTCTTGGATACCTCTGAATACATGTTATTATTTTCTGTCCCAATTTTGCACATATTCTTTCTGGCCTGGATGGTCACCTGACCTAGTGTGGGGCAAAACATAAAAAAAGGAACCCCATGCCTTTTTAAAAAAAATAATTCTAGTATTGTTAACATATAATATTAGTTTCAGGTGTACAATATAGTGATTCAGGAATTCTATATATTACTGAGTGTTCATCAAGATAAGTGTACTCTTAATCCCCATCACTTATTTCATCCATCTTTCCTCCCCTCCCCTCTGGTAACCATCTGGTTTATTTCTATAGTTAGGAATCTGTTTTTTGGTTTGTATATTTTTTTTAATTCTCCATGTGAGTGAGATTGTATGGTATTTGTCTTTCTATGATGACTTAATTCACTGAGCATTTATATTCTTTAGTTACAATCATGTTGTTGCAAGTAGCAAGATTTCATTTTTATGGCTGAGTAATATTCCATCACACACACGCACACACACACACACACACACACACACACATACCCCAACACCACATTTCCTTACCCATTTATCTATCAATGGACTTTTGGACCACTTCTATAATTTGGCTATTGTAAATAATGCTGTAATAAACATAGGGGTGTATACATAATTTCAAATTAGTGTTTTTATACTCCTTGGGTAAATAGTTGTGGAATTATTGTATCATACAATAATTCTATTTTTAATTTCTTAAGGAACATCCATACCGTTTTCCACAGTGGCTGTACCAGTTTATATTCCCACCAACAGTGTGAGAGAGTCCCATGACTTTTTCAGAAAACTACTGGAAATTATTCTGTTTTCCTTTAGGTGAAATACTTTGCTGTAGGAATGCTGAAATCGTTGCAGTCATTTTGCTACCTCATTCAAAGAAACTAAAGCTATCAAAGAAGGGGCCTATCAAAGAAGGGGCTTAAAATGTAGCTGGAACTTGGGCACCTGGTGGCTCAGTCAGTAAAGTATCCGACTCTTGATTTCAGCTCAGGTCATGATCTCAGTGTCATGGGATCAAGCCCTGTGTTGAGGTCTGCACTAGGCATGTAACCTGTGTAAGATTCTCTCTTCTTCTCCTTCTGCCCCTCCCTTCTCCCACTTATCCCCCTCTCAAAAAAAGAAAAAAAGATATAGCTAGATCTGGTTTCCTCAGAAATAACATTTTATGTATTTATTTATTTGCCCAGGCTCGGAAATTTTATTTATTTATTTATTTATTTATTTATTTATTTATTTATTTAATTTAATCCCATTTGAGGTTTTTTATTACTTCTGTATTACTTTGGTCTTTTATCATCCAAATGGGGCACTGGGTGGCTCAGTCAGTTAAGTGTATGTCTCAGGTCATGATCTCAGGGTCCTGAGGCAAGCCCAGTGTCAGGCTTTCTGCTCAGTGGGGAGTCTGTTTCTCCCTCTCCCTTCATTCCTGCTGGCCACCCCCCTACCATGCATGCTCTCTTCTCTTTCTCTCTCTCAAATAAATAAATTTTAAGTTAAAGAAAAAGAATCCAAACCCAAGCTAGAATTAAACTGGAAATTTTATATTCTAGGTAACTAATAAGCCTTTTTTTTTTTCTTTTTTGAGAGAGAGAAAAAAAGTGTGTAGGAGTTGAGGAGTGGGTCAAAGAATGAAGAGAGAATATTAAGCAGGCTCCAAGCCCAGTGTAGAGCTGAATGCAGCGCTTGATCTCAAGACCCTGAGATCATGACCTGAGCCAAAGCCAAGAGTTGGGCGCTTAACCAATGGAGCCACCCAGGTGTCCCAAAGTCTTTAGGATTGAGATCTCACAGGAAAAGATGCAAAGTAAGAAGAAAAAAAAAATAAAGTAGTAGACAACCAGAGAGGGAAATGAGAAAAATAGTGATAAAAATAGGCTTCAGTGCATCTGGAATATATTTGAATGAGACATGAAAATCAAGAATAGTTCATCAATATGATCCCCAGTGTAGAAAAGCTGAGTATATGAGAAATCAGAAATGAGTCAACTCTTATGACTTTAAGAGATGGAATAACTACCACTATATTAGAATCTCCTTGTTAACTTGTGAATTTGTTAGGATCTCAGTTTAAGTAATGTGTGCTAAGAAGCTTTGACACAAGAAGGGGATCTTTGCTTGGATACTGGCCTATCAAGATAATCTAAGAACAGATAACCAGCTTGGCCTTAGGAACAAACCAGAAGCTGGAACTTATTTGGATTTTGCTGTATCATCTTTACACCTTACTCCCTTCTTCCCTTTCTCTCTACAAAATAGTATCCTCTGCCTCTTTCCTTGTTCCTAATTCCAAATCCTCAGGAAAGGGATTCAAATTGACTCATCTCAGGTCTGAGTCTCCATCTGGACCAATTAACAGATGCCAAGTAGTAAAATCATGCTTTACATACATATCCTGGAAATTTAAGGAGCTGGTATCATGGAACTTTCCTGAAAAGGGGGAGTGAATTCAACCCGAGTGGTGTCCATAACAATTGGAAAAAAACAATGTATTAGAGGAGCCATGGACTGTAATACTATACTGTTGGGAGATATGTCTCTTTCTATACTATGATATTTAATGTGTCTCTTTCTATACTATGATATTTAATGTGCACTCTCACTTCTGCTCTCAATGTGAGCTTCCCTCCCTAGTCAGACAAATGAAGACACACAAAGGTTGTTTTTTTTTTTTTTTTTTTCTGGTTTAATGTTGGGGTGTAAGCTCAGAGCTGACACTCTGAGCTGGCATGTAAATCTCTATGTAGTTTATTGACAATCACTACAGAGGAGCACAAAGCTCCTTATTCCTAGAAAAAATAAGATGCCAGATATTAACATATCTCATTTTTATATAACCCACTTCTCAAAAGCTTAACACTGTGGTTCACTCCATAGCATTTTTATATTAAATTAAGGATACCTTATCAAATATATATCATCTATAACAATAAGGCTTTGAAAAAAGATGGTTTTCTTCATTTTCAGTTGGCTTTTCTTCCTAATCCCAAACCCAACTTCTTGTTGTCTACTCCCACTTACAACTACATAATGGGACTACATAATGGGAACATCTAGTGCATGATCCACATAAGAACCTAAGCTGGAAATTACTCCCACCCCTCCTTTACCAAGGTGAAGTCCTAACTTAGTTGACTGGGTTCCAGCCTTTCACAGGACTTTGCTGCTCATTCCATTGGTCAAAAAGGAAAATGGTACAATTTGCTGCTGAACACAATCTTCACGAACAGTTTTTTCAAGCCCCAGCAATTCTTAATGGTCAAATCATAAACCAGAAAAGAGGAGTTTAAAATAGAAATGCTGACAAGCCCTTAACTACAGCACATTGACTGATGCTGCCATAATGCACTATATTAGATGTACTCCTTAGAGCTTATTGCCAGTAGTGAGTCTATAAATTCCTGAATTAAACCTCAACTGCTCACAGCTTACACTTTTAAATTAAATTTCTTATTTCATACTCTCCTTAGAGAAATCTAAGCTGAAGCAGCTGGTATACATAGGCAAATAAAAATAGGATAAACTAAACTACCTATATCAGGTCTGAAATATATTTCTATCATGTTGCTACTGCAGAAAATGCTGTGTTCAGCTTCCCAAATATGTCTTTGGTCACTTCATACTAAATACTGTGGCCATTCCTAAGAAATATAGAACAGTGGGAAGACCACTGAGCAGTGTCCTGTGAAACTGAAACTAGATTATTTATAAAGTTTGGAAAGTACTTTTTGTTTTAAAAATATTTTTTAAAATTATGATACATTCTGATTTTTCCCACTGTTTACTAGCAATTTTCTCCTATAAATGTACCAGAATCAATTCAACTTTAGCATTCATACAACTCATTGCTGAGAGAGAGACATTTGGAGAATATGACTTTTATTTATTGTGACTTTTATTTTATTTATTTTAATCCTGTTGGTCTTGACAGGTTAATAGATAACCATTGTTTAATCAAATGAAGGTGGTTAGTTCATATTATTGCTTTGGGATTTTGAATGTGATGATTGGAGAGTAGGAACAGCATGATAAATGTTCTTTCTGGAGTCTTTAAACAAAATTTATTGTTTTTGATTTTTATATGTTTTATAACTTCAACTAGAATTTCATCCTGAAACTCATCTACAATTGGACTTCAGAAAAATCAAGAATGAACTGCACAGAAAATCTTCATTAACTTATCCCTATAAATCTCTCAGAAACACATACTTTCTTTCACTTTCATCTGTGGTCTTAAGCAAGTAGTCAACACTCAAAATAAACCATGTTGAACACATCAAGATGCACAGATAAAAGCATAATGCTTGATTATTTCAGAAAAAGGATTTAAATATTTTATGGTCAAGAGGTTTTAGGAAAATAAAAACAAAAATGACTTGCTCAAGTCATGCCAGCATTTTCCATATCAATAAAACGGATAAATTATTTCTAACTTGTCTCAGTTACTTTCAAGTATTATAGGCTTTTAGATGAAAGTCTTCAAATGAAAATGCTTTCAGATAAAAAATATGAAATGGTAATGAAACTAATTGAGTAGGAAATCACCGAATCAGTTAATAACTTTTTTCTTTAAATTTCCTTTTTTATCTGGTACTTGAACTCTAAGATGATTTTTATTAAGTATATTAGGGTAATTTTTTTTGGAATCAGTAATCCTTATGTAGGAACAGATATCCAAATGGATATGTATTACTGAGAAGCAACAGTCTCAGTCAAAGTATGCCAACAAGATCTAAAGCTTGGGCACAAATATTAAATCTATGAGGGCTTAAAGTTAAAATGCCATCCTCAAGGGTGTCCTCTGAACATATCACAGAATTAGGGAAGACATTTTTTCTGAGCTATTCATTCTTTGAATTTAATGGGAACGTTGTAAAGACAGTATAAAATGTATAGCCATTAAGGAAACCTCCATGTGTTGGAATAGTTAGTTCAGTTGCTTGGAATTCTGCAAATTTCCTTTTGCAATTTAAGCTTCTGTCTTCTTTGTTGGAGATAATAGGATTAAACTGGATTCTAAGTAGGTAAATTAAAAACATTATAACATAAACCAATCTGTTTAACATTTCACATCTTCAATGAAGCTTAAGATGTACAGTACAGTGTCAAACTGTATCACCTGTCTTTTTACATATTTTTATCACAGTAATGGATGTATTGTGATAGTTTTGAAATCTACACCCATAGGTTTTTGACTAATAAACCCCTACTGGTATTTGGCCTCAGTTTTGGGAAATCTCTGGAATTTTACCCTTATGAATTTCCTCCTATAGCTAGGAAATGCTCAGATTCCTTAGAAAGACTGAATGCTGAAAACAGTTGTGTTTCTTGCTCCTGCTTTTACTTCCTTTTTTAATTTTAAAATTAATTGCCCAGCAATTATAAATATTCAAACACATATTTACTATATAATTTATTGTGAGGTGATCAATGTTAAATAAAATATTAATTTTCATCATCTGTTTCAATTCATATCATCTTGACCAATTCTTCATTTTTCCTTCCAATTGCATACCTTTGAGGCAAGAAAGAATTTTAACCCCAATAGTTATGGATTTGAACATTCATATGCAGCTCCTATATGCTCATTACATACAGTTGTGCTAATGGTTTTATCACAGCCACCTTCTGAGCAGTTTCTGAAAAACTTCAGGACGATATTCCTTCATCGTCACCTCATAGGCTCTGTTTCAGCTCCAAGAGCCCGGAAACTAGCCCACAGATGCTCCTGCCCAGCCCACTTGGCCAATGGGGTCTCACACACCCTCCTCCTTTGGTGGCTGTATGGAAAATTCTATTTTCTTGATAAAAGGAAACAGGACTTGGACTTGGTGAAAGGATATACTTTGATCTTTACTATCCTTTTAGTAGAATGCTATCACAATCCTGTTATTCTCTCTCTATAAAAGTGGAAGTACTAATGATATCCCAAAGATGAAAGAAAAACCTCGTTATACATAGACATTCCTATAGCTTAAGCTTCTTCAGTTTTCTTTTGATACATTCTTCCTAATCCAGCCTGTCTATTCCTCTAGTCCAGAGTTCAGCAAAAATTCTCTGTTAGGACTCAGGTAACAAATTTTATAGATTTCCTGAGCCATGTGGTTTCTGTCACAACTACTCAATTTTGCCACTGTAGTATGACAACAGCCCTTAGGAGTACTTAAAGGAATGAATATAGCTGCTATATTTCCAATGAAATATTCTTTACAAAAACAAGAGACAAAATGTTGCAGTTGGCTGATCCCTGTTCTAGTTCATAGCTTTAATCATAATCTCTTGAACTATATCTGTAGCCCTGCCTTGTTCTTCCTCACCTCTATGCCCACGACTGAATACCAATAAACAATAAGCTTGGATGCCAGGTATTACAATATACTCCATATATGTTATCCCATTTGATCCTAGTCCTGAGTTGGTGCCTCTTATTCACTTTCATAGAGCTCCTATCAGCTTGCCCAGTCCTGTTACTAGAAAGTACAAAAATTCATTTCAACACAGATTTATTTATCTCCAAATCTCATGTTTTTATCTCTTCACTAGGTGACCTCCTATATACAGATTGAAGCTCAAATCCTTAGTCTGGCACTCCCTTTACCTCACAGTTTTGTTTGGAACTCATAGGACCCTTCTATTTAATCTGGAATGGCATCTTGGTTAATCTATACAAGTAGCCCATTTAACCGAAATAATTCAAATGTGGAAGGACAAAAACACAACTCCAGAAACCTTCACAGGATATGATTTATTTGACAGAAAAAAATGTAATGGTGGTTAAAGAAAGCAACAACAATAATAACAACAGGGTCTTGGCATGGCCAGGTTTTCTCATGAAAGCAATTTCTTCCAAACTTCCAAAAAAGTTCCCAGAGTGGGCTATACAACACTAGGGAATACACTCAAAACTTCTGAATTTTACCAACTAAAAGCATATCAATGTAGATCATGTCATATGGTCAGGATGACAGACTGATTCATCTTCGCACAGGCCTTCATTGTATAACCTTTCCACTACTGAGAAGTTATACATCTGCATCTTGCCACTTCCTATCAGCTTCTGCTCCTCCCAGATTTACAAAAACTCATCCTATAACCTTGAGACTGTTAAGCTCTGATCATATCACTCTCCTTTTTTATTATAAAATCACTTCACCTTTTACCAGTCAGAGGAGGACTAACTTTAGAATTTTTGAAAGAGGGCAAAAATTGTGTGATGCCAAGGGCCTCTCGGTGGACAGTCAAAAGAGAAAGTTTGAAAAACATTCATATGTTAGGGATAATCAGCCACGTTCCTTTGCCTTAGCACATTTTTCTGTTTCTCCTAAATGCCTTTATGTGGGAGAAGCCACACATGACTATGACTATCCCCCATAAAGGAGATGTCATTGTAGGCTTTCATGCTTTCTTCTTCCTCGTGGAATGATTGTCATCATCTGCTCCACTCACTATCTCTAAGTATGTAGAGACTCTCTAGTGTTTTTAGGATATGAGTTCCATGAGAATCTTAATTCTCATGTTCACTCCTCTATCAGTTGTGCTAAAACCAGTGTCTCACATATATCATGTGCATAACTATAATTCAGTAAAAATGTATGAAAATAATTTCAAATAATGACAGTGATTACAAATATTAAGTATTAACCATGTTCCAGGGCTCTGTCTAAATATTTTATAAATAATAAGTTATTTAATCCTCTTAGTTATACAGGGTAGGTATTTTAATCCTGATATTAAAAAGGAAAAAGTCTAAAGAGATGAGTTAATTTGCAAACAGCAACTACATGGTAAAGAGAGGATTTGAAGCCTATAACCCACACCAGGTCTGTATCCTGATTAAAATATCTCTGATTTCTTAAACATAGCTCATCATTTCTATATCTTAATTCCCAATGTAGGATTCCCCCAGTATTATAGCAATGATTTCCTATTTATCAATCAGAATTCCTAGTTGCAAATATAAGAAGCCCTACTCTGGTTAATATAAGATGAAAACAAATGATTGAAAAGATAGTATTTCACAAATCACTCAAGGACTAAAAATCCAGACTTGGAAAACTAGGAAGAACTTTAATTGTCCAGGAGAAAGAACTGCAGCCAAAATCATCCAGAAGGAATGGCCAATAAGCTACCATGTTGCCCTGCAGATGCCTTCACAATGGTTGTTATTAGACATAAATATAACCACTGTCATAGCTATCACAGCACCATATGCTGCTTCTGTTCTTGTCTCCAGAATGAATTCTAAGCTCTTGTCACACTTTTTTTTTTGCATCACTAATGCCAGATCCAAAGCCCAGGACAGGAGTATCCAAGCATTTTGGTTATGCCCGTGTTCTGGCTCCCAGCAGCTGGAGGAGAAATTTGGTAGGAGCCTATTTTCTGCTGCCCTAAATGTCCCTTAAAATGGGCAAGATATCTGGAGACCTCCCAGTAAATATGACAAAGAACCACTTTTAGGAGCATATCCTCCACTAATGTTAATCTCCCAGATGGGAAGGTACCAGAGATTTCCAAGCCTCTATCCTATGGAGCCCTCTTTTCCATGTTGCTAACTCTGAGGTACTCAGCCTACTATTCTTTCCTTTTTGCAACTATTTGCTTTCTTCCCCCTTTTGGGATGTCACTCTCCTCCATGGATTAACTGGAGAAAAATATACAAATGTCCTTCCTAGCCACTGAATCATTTTTAAATTCTTTCTTGTAGTTTTGAAGATCCTTAGTCTGAAGAAATGAAGAATAACACGCATAACAAAGTAGGGAATTTAAAATGGATCGAGAAGTCTTATATGGTTACTTGGTATACTTTCCAATCTAGCATACCTAATTTCTTTATCAGATTATATCCAAAAGCCTCGTTGCATGGTGCAAGAAAACAATCAGATGTCTTGTTGTGCTTTGATGGAGAATATATTCCCACTCCTAAATCTAGCATCAGCATCAGCCCCTGCCAGTAGCAATTTCACAGTCTTTCCTTAGGCTAGGTCTTGTCTCCTCATTTGTCACCACATCTTCTTGAATAAAGAATCCTTCTTTGTTTATTCCTACATTTCATCTCTTTGCACTGAATATGAAGATATTTCACTCATGCCTTTTGAGTCTTCTCTACCAGTCCTTGAAGTCCAAGACCCTCTCCCTCCACTCAAACCCCACTGAAAAGAATGTCCTCTTATCTGGGTCCCCTCTGCTTCAGTCCTCCTTCCATTGGTCTGTTATAGCCTCATCACACTGTTGGGAAAACACTTGGTTTTAAACTATAAGTCATATCTTTCTCTTCTTTTTTTTTTTTTTTTGTTTCTTTATGTCCTTTGTGTTTTCGTTGTCATATGCAATTAGCTTTCAGTGGATATTCTCATTATGTCTAAGGTTTTCAGTCATCCTGGACTAATGGCTGTGTAGCCTATCAAAAGGCTGGCTGCTCTGTTTTCTCCTTAGTGGAATTTCTAGACAGTGCCTTTTAAATTTTTATTTGTTTATTTCTTTATTTGACAGAGAGAGAGAGAGATCACAATCAGGGGGAGTTGCAGGGGAGAGAGAGAAGCAGGCCCCCACAGAGCAGGGAGCCTGATATGGGGCTTCATCTCAGGATGCTGGGATCATCACATGAGTGGAAGGCAGACACCTAACCAACTAAGCCACCCTGGAACCCCTGAGACAGTGCCTTTTTAAATTCAGAGATCTTCATTTTCTATGTACCTAACATCCAGTTTCCATTTCCTGTTAAAATTATTTTAGCTCACAGTCAATATTGGGGGCTGAAATAATTAGTATACCATGTGAGAAAGAGCCCTCCCTAGTTCATTCACTACGTTGATCTATATCCCAGCATTCTCCAAAATGACTCTTATTTAGATGTGTCATTTGCCTACTGTAACCTATGCCTCAATTTTGTTTTGTTTTTTTTAAGTTGCTATTTTAGGTAGCCAAAATAAAGTTCATGAAGATCCATATATGCACTTTTCACCAGTAGGAGAAAGAGGGTCAATTCAGAGTAGCCTTCCCTATCACCTACCAAGCACTTTGCTGTTCCAAATTACATGTGCTCAGGAAATACTTAATTTGAACTGAAGCAACAGAATGAGGCTCTGGTTTAGTTACACGCCAAATCTACATAAAAGAGTTTTATTTTAAGATGGTTCTGGCCCAATCTTACATGCTACTGGTCTAAAAAATATTCAGAGAATAATGATTGGCTCTAGTAATTGAGAAAGACTTTTCTACTCCTTAGATATATAGTAACATTGTATATTTTAATTAAAGGAATAAATACATAAATCACTTTTTAAAAATCCAAATATAGTTTAATTATATCATTTAATGTATTATTATAAATGTATATATATTTAATTTTTATTTATTTATGATAGTCACACAGAGAGAGAGAGAGAGGCAGAGACACAGGCAGAGGGAGAAACAGGCTCCAAGCAGGGAGCACGACGTGGGATTCGATCCCGGGTCTCCAGGTTTGCTCCCTGGGCCAAAGGCAGGTGCTAAACCGCAGCGCCACCCAGGGATCCCCTAAATATATATTTATTATATAAATTACTATTATTTTATATTTAATTATGTTACTCTCTTTAACTAGGAATTGTACTCTGTACAAATGAATGAATGCTTTAAGAAAATTGTTCTCAGTGGTCTAGCTTACCACTACATGACAAATATGAGTATCCCTCCAACCCCTGCAAGCTGAAATGAACCTCTAGGATAAAATATATTCAGAAGTGCTTTTCTCTCATATTCATGCTGGTAATTCTTTATCATACATTCAGTTGAAGTAGATACAGAGCCACCTTGGAGTGTAACCAGCAAAACAAAGATACATTTAACTGAAATCAATAAAGAAAAAAGTAAAATGAGAAAAATAGGTCACCCATGTTGTTTCATAATTATACTATGGATTTTCTTTCCAATAAATTACCCTACCAACACATCTAGCATAAATGTAAATTCTCAATGGAGGACTTTGCAGAAGATCAGTGATGACATTAATATATAGTTCAGCTGAGATACATTATGCTAAAACAGGAATCCGGTTCCAAAAGGTTAGAAATCTAATCAATAACTTGCTGAAAGAAAATTTATTAGAGAAGATCTGCAATAATTTTATACAGAAATAAAGGAGGCAAATATTAAACAAGGCAGCTAAAATTAATGTTTGATTTCTGCTCTGTGAAAGCATTAAACTAGGATTAGTGAAACTCTTCTGTTGTCTAAATTCTCACTTCTATTTTCCAAAACAAGTTAAGTCAACCCAGAGCAATAGAGTGATTAAGCAGTTATGTGGTATATATAAGTTGCATATACAACAATAAAGAAAATACAATCCACAAAGTTGAATTACACAGATTTTCTTCTTTTCCCTACTCAAAACATTACCCAGTGACTCCCTCAAGCAGGAGAAAAAAATATGAGGAAATACTACAGAATTTCCAGGCTCAATTCTCCTCATTCTCTGAATTTTCAGGGCATAGTTCTCCTTCAGTTTCACTTACCTAGAATTTTAGGACCTCAGACTTTGACAGAGCCTGAGGCATAAATCCACATACAGAAACCCAAACAGATGTTACAGATCTTTATCCTTCCACAGCAGTCAATAAAAGGAAGGGTATAGAAACTAAGAAAGTTCAAACATTCGGTCCCCCAACTGAATTCATACATTCTGAAAAACTTGAAATAATACCATTTGCATGGAATGTTATTTTCTCTTACAGACAGCCTGTGTATGTCCTTGAATCCAAAATAAATTGTTTTTTAAAGAACATCTGGTTGAATTTTTTTAAATGCATCAAACCTTATTTTTCTAGTAGAGTGTTAATCACAAATGGTAAAATGTCTATTCATTAATACCTCTGTATTTATTCTTACAATAATGATAGTTAATATTAACTTGGAGGGGATGCCTGGATGGCTCAGCAGTTGAGCATCTGCCTTCAGCTCAGGGCGTGATCCCCGTCCAGGGATCAAGTCCCACATCGGGCTCCCTGCGAGGAGCCTGCTTCTCCCTCTGTCTATCTCTCTGCCTCTCTCTGTGTGTCTCAAACAAACAAACAAACAAACAATAAATAAATAAAATATTTTAAAAAATAATGACTATGAGACCCAGAGAATTCCGTTTATTACACAAAGAAGAGTCATATTTTTGTTATCCATTTACACTTGTATTTTTCATTGAGTTCTAATCCTTTGGAAATTTCTAGTTTCATACCTGGGTGATGTACTGACTCTCTTGACCAGAATATTGGACTTTTATAAACTCCATTCCCTTAACTTTTCAGACAGCAATGTGTTTGCTTTTACAACTTGCTGCCTAATATAGCTATAGAAAGTGTTGAATCTCCGGTCTCAGTTTTGTGTCTCACAGATTTATGCTACACTTGCCTCATTGATGAGAAAAATAAAACAAATGAAATGCAGGCTCCAAAGCAGCTGGAGCTTGCGGTACTCATTTTCAGTCGAGAGCTGATAATTAGGCTGCACCCATTCAAGCACATAACCAAAGGTAAAGGTTCCACCACAGATAAAACTATTCTGGAGCAATTTCATTTCTAATTATCAGTCCTGATAGAATATGCTTGTACCTAATCTATAGTTGAATGTAATCTCCTAGGAAATGAGGGAACCAAGATATTAAAATCACATTTTCGCATTAGAAGTGAGGAATAATTTCTAGTTGAAAATGTGTTTTGTAAATATGAATGAGCTATTTGCACACACACAAAAAATCTATGGGTGGAAAGTAACTATGTTTTCCAAGATCCTGGCTGAGAAAGAAGGATGATATACACTGATACACATGAAGCTGTAGATATGGAGACAGAGGTAGATGTGACAGAGATGGATGTAGGAACAGAGACAGAAATAGAGACAAAGCTGGTGATAAAGCAACTATCTATATTTAAAGATTTCTGAATACTTTTGCGTAGTCTGGCCTAAATCTCCTAGTTAGTTGTTAAATGAAGATAACTTAAGTACTTTGGCAGCATCATTAAATTTATCAGGTTACTAAACTAATGAATTTAATGTCATGAATTAATTCATTGTTTTAAAAATGATCAAGTTAGGGGCCCCTGGGTGACTCAGCAGTTGAGCATCTGCCTTCAGCTCAGGGCGTGATCTGAGTCCTTGGATCAAGCCCTGCATCAGGCTCCCTGCTCAACGGGGAACTGCTTTCCACTTTCCATCTGTTACTTGCTCTCTCTCTCCCTCTCTCTCTATCTCTCTCTCTCTCTTTCAACTAACTAAATCTTAAAAAATAAAAATGATCAAGTTATTCCATGTAAGAAGCTCATATACTTAGTCAAAACTGGCTTAGTCCATTTACCACTGGAATAGCTTATAGTACAACAAACTCATTTTAATCTACATTTTATATATACATACACTAAATTATTAATGTATATATATTATACATTAAATATGTATCTAATGTCTTGGATGCTGGATAGGACTAACATTCTACCGTCTTTAGATGTTTTCCTTGGTTCATGAATCTTCTCTGTCTTTTTGTGTGCATGTAACACAATCCCAAGGAAACCAAATAAGTAGAATTTAAAATGCATAACGTTGACTCTAATCTGACACACAGAATGGTTAGCTTTTAAATCCGGTGTCAGAATCCTAATGTGGTAAGAATTTGGTTCTGGGTCTCCTGAGTACAGGCCCCTCCACTCAGACGCTTAACATAATATTATCTGTTTCCTAAGAAATGGATTTGCAGTTTCACTTATTAAATGTACTTATTCAATAAATGTATTCAAACTGCCTCATATTCATCTATTTTAGGTTCTTGTATTCTTTTAAATAAATTGAGTCTATAATTATTAGACAAATATCCTACTGATCACTGCGAGTTAATATATGAAATATCAACCAAATTCATTTGTGAGGGCTTTAAGATGTATCAATATGCTGAATCAATGTGATTGAATTGTGTTCAACTTACAAGAGCTGCATCTTGTAAGAAGTAGTTGAATCTCCAAAGAAAATCTTTGTTGCCTGACTTGAAAAAGGTCACTACAACATTTTCCAAATTCTTGAGATTCAGAGAAAAAACATTTCCGTGAGTTGCTCTGGGAAAGAAAAAAGTTCAATGTGTAAATATATTCCACAGATCTCAGGGCTTATTTCCTTTCCTTTATTTCGAGAATCAAAATGTGCATTAGAATATTAAAAACTCTCAGAAATCCCTGTTCAAGAGAAGGCTGTTTATAATTTTGAACTTTTGTTTAACTCAGCATTTCTTAAAAGCTTTTTTGACTATGGATCCAAAGAAATACTTTTATTGTAACATATTTTAACACTCAACAAAACTATCTGCAGAACACACCTTGAAAATGCTGGCTTATTGAAGTATATTGTTTTTACTATACACAAGATTATTACTTAATTATAACTGCTTAATGCTTAAATCAAAGTTCAAATCATACCATCTCAGACTCTAATCTGTAATCTGAGATTCATGAGCATTATGGATTCAGTAAACTGTTGAAAGTTGCATGTAAAAATTTGCGTATATATTCATATTTTTTAGAGAGGAAATTCAATTTTTTTAGAGAGAGAGAGAAAATACCTTTTATTGAATTATTAAGAGTCCATGGTCTAAATATTAAATATTCTTAATCTAATAATACTAAAAACCTGTTTCAAAAGTAAGAATTTAAAAAATGCATTGATAAATACTTTAAATACAGATAAGAGGAAATAATGGTATATATAGTCAAGTCAGTGCCTTGAATAGGTGATAATATGAACAGAAAGTAAGTTTCACATGTATCAGTTATGCAGATGTATTCTGGAAAACAGCAGCAGCTACACCTGCTTCCCAGCTTCTGATATCACCTCTGTTCATACTTCAAAAGAACCTTGATGTCTTTATTGAATCAGTCTTGTTTTCCTGCTGTGGCTAATTCTCTTCTACCATGTTACATGGAGAAATACACTTTCTATGTTTATCACTGCAATGTTCAAGAAGTGAACTGAGGACTACTCCTGCCAGTTGATAAAATGGATGACAGTTGATGATGAAAGGTCAATGAGAAAAGGTAGTTACTTACTGTGGTAAGAAGTGTGAATATCTCTAGTGTTTTACTTTTTCTCATGTAAATTAATAAAAACATTAAATACCTGAGGAAGTTATAATCTAAAAATGAAAACGGGGTCTCTAGAGTTCTCCATCTCACATTCTAGTTTTAAGATATCCTGTTTAAAGGGGAGAGAGAAAGACCCATGGCATTTTGTTTTCTTCTTTTACATAAGCTTAATATAAAAGCCAGGAATTGTTATCATGGCTTAGTTTTCCTTGGTTAGATTATGAAAGGAGAAATACCAATAAGTAGCATAACCTTTGATTTAAGTTTTTATTTTTTTTCAAGTTTTTATTTAAATTCCAGTTAGTTAACATACAGTGTAGTATTAGTTTCAGGTGTTGGATCTAGTGATTCCACAACTCCGGGTGCTCATCACAAGTACCCCCTTTAATCCCCATCACCTATTTCACCCACCCACCCCACCCACCTGCCCCCTGGTAACCATCACTTTGTTCTCTATAGTTGAGAGTATGTTTCTTGGTTTGCCTTTCTCTCTTTTTTCCCCTCTAATCATTTGTTTTGTTTCTTAAGCTCCAAAGATGAGTGAAATCATATAGTATTTGTCTTTCTCTGACTGACGTCTTTCACTTAGCTTTATACTCTCTAGATCCATCCATGTTGTTGCAAATGACAAGATTTCGTTCTTGTTTATGGCTTAGTAAAATACCAAAATCTTTATCCACTCATCAGTTGAGAGACACTTGAGCTGCTTTGGTACCTTCACTATTATAAATAATGGTTCTATAAACATAAGGGTGCATGTATCCTTTGAATTAATCTTTTTTTTTTAAGATTTTACTTATTTATTCATGAGAGACACACAGAGAGAGAGGCAGAGACACAGGAAGAGAGGGAAGCAGGCTCCATGCATGGAGCCCGATGTGGGACTCCATCCTGGGACTCCAGGATCATGCCCTGGTCCAAAGGCAGGTACTAAACCGCTGAGCTACCCAGGGATCCCCTGAATTAATCTTTTTGCATTCTTTGGGTAATACCCAGTAGTATAATTACTGGATCATAGGGTAGTTCTATTCTTAACTTTTGAGGAAACACCATTCTGTTTTCCACAGTGACTGCACCAGTTTTTATTTCCTACTAACAGTGCAGGAAGTTTCCTTTTTCTTCACATTTTGTCAACATTTTTTGTTTCTTGTTTTTAATTTTAGCCATTCTGACAGGTATGAGGTGATATCTCATTGTAGTTCTCACTTGTACTTCCCTGATGATGAATGATGTTGAACATCTTTTCATGTGTCTGTTTGCCATCTGTATATCCTCTTTGGTGCAATGCCTTTTCATATCTCTGCCCATTTATTTAATTGAGCGATTTGTTTTTTGGATGTTGAGTTTGGTAAGTTCTCTATAGATTTTGGATACTAACCCTTTATCAAATATGTCATATACAAATATTATCTCCCATTAAGTAGGTTGTCCTTTAGTTTTCTTGATGGTTTCCTTTACTGTGCAGACGGATCTTTTTTTTTTTTTTTTTTTTTTTTGTGAAGTCCCAATAGCTTATTTTTGCTTCCGTTTCCGTTGCCTCGAGTCACTTTTGATTTTATAGTTTTAGGCATGAAATACTTCCTTCCTTTATTTATTTTTTTACAGAAGTCAAGGACAAGTTAACTGTCAAAGAGTAAATGATATATTTAAGAGGTATATTTAGTTATTTGGTTTATTTCAAATTTGAAATGTTTTTTTTCTCTTTGGTCAGAAAGCATCCAAGTACCTTTTAAGGCATAAGGGTTAGGTGGTTGGTTATATTAGAACAAATTACCCCTCTTCTGGAAATAAGAGAACATACTTTTGAAATCTGACAAACATATAAATGCAGAAAGTGATTAAGAATATTTACATGACAAGTAAGGATATTTTAGGTGCTTGACTTGGTTACAAATACAAATATGTAGGCCACTCAAATACATACTTAGTATAATAATAAATGATAAATATATTCATGGAAAATATACCTTTTTTAAAATAAAGTAATTAATATGCTCAGGGAATTGAGATCTTATCACATGGCTTATCACAGAAACATACATACACACACAAACAGCATTTATTATTTTATGTCATCCAATTATGGCATTTTAAATACTATAATCCAGATATAGTGACTTTCCTGATATTAAGTTACGACTAATTCATAACCCAATACCAAATTCCAATCAATGCTTAAAATTTTTGTGCTGAAAATTCAGTGTATAGTACCTCAAATCTAATTCTTGTCTATTTTGGTAATTTCCTCTCAGAATTACTCAGGCATTCTGAAATATTCAAAGCAGGTTATATATGGTACAACATTGCAACTCGCTATGCAGCATCATTAAAAGAGAGTCAAAGATTGATGAGCTTAATGATAGTCAAAGTCTATCAGGCTTTAGGAGATAAATGCAGGCAATTTATATTATCAAAGAACCTCAGTAGTTAAGAAATTTTGCATTTGGGACTACATTTTAAGGTAGTAAGTAAGTACTACTTATATGGGCTCTCCCTACCAGATACCCTGTCTGCTCATGCTCAGATTTCAAATGTTAAAGGAACTAGGGAATTGCCAAAAAAGTAAAAGAAAATAGGGATTGTTTTATTAGTGGTTGCTTATATTATTTACTAAGTGTGTATTTCTTCTTTCACATTAAAACCCTTTCTACACCAAATATTTAAAATCTGTAAAGTGTGGCTATTTTTTGTTTTTAATTAAAAAAAAAAAAGATTTCTATACTTATTCATTTAGAGAGAGAGCTTGAGCAGGGGGAGGGGCAGAGGGAGTTGGAGAGAGAGAATCTTAAACAGACTCCACCCTGTGCGGTAAGCCTAACGTAAGGCTCAATTTCATGACCCTGAGATCATTACCTGAGCTGAAATCAAGAGTCTGACTTTAACTGACAGCAACCTGGGTCCCCTAGTTTGCTACTTTTAAACATTGATTTTTTAAAAAAAAATTATACTTCTATTGTTTTCTTTGGGATGAGACTCAAATGAATGAAATATTGGACACCTACGTTAATTGTAGGTTTTGAGGTGACTGGTGAATTCACTCCTTACTCTCTTCTTGATATTGGAAATCCAGTCATTAGAGACTTAGTCTTTATGTTTTGATTTAGGAAATTTATCAGTTTCTCTTACTAATAACTCCTTGTACATAACTTAGTAATCTATTTTCCTCCGTCGCAGTAGTTAAAAATATCTGGCTCAGAAAGTTTAAAAGACACCAAAAGGAAATAAAATGCTACAGACCAGGGAAAGGGGATTAACTGGTTACAAACTTTACCCACTCCACAGCTGTATCTAAGCCTAAAAGAAATAGTGCCATCCATCATCAGCTTACTGTTCTATTCTACAATAGTAACCAAACAGAGCAAAGCTGACAGGGATAAGATTGTATGAATAACATGAAATGTGTACATATATACACATACATACAAATAGGTATATCTATGTGTACATACACACATATACATACCACACAGAATATAGATTATTAGGATAATTTGAGAATGGCTGTTTATTTTACGTGTTACCTGTGTGTTTGTGTCTATATTTGCGTGTTAAAGGAAAGTGAGATTTCATCTGAAAATTCGACTGTATACACATTTATGGATCATTATGCTAGTTCCTAGATATATACTCATTTCACATTTTCAACTCTTACTCTAATAAATAAATTGTCTTTTTTTTTTGCTTTGCCTCCATAAAAATATAGTATGACTATTTCTAAGATTCCATTGAATAACATTATTCTCATCCATATATCAAAGTTAGCTGACATATTTTATACAGAGATATTGCCTGAGAACCACTCTGAGTTTTGGGTGGAAGAGATCACAATGATTTTTGCTTTAGTGATGAGCAAAGATCTGAAGATAAAATGGCCTAAATTATATATCCAGGCTAAACTAGAGGTATTTCCAGCCCTCCCAGACTATTTTAGGGGCAGACTTTTAGTGAGAGTAAAAGGCTAGAATGAAAGAAATTCCTGGGCGAGGTATGAGATCATCCCAGTATATAAGGGTTAAACCAGGCTTGCTCTTAAGACTTTCATCTGCTAGAAAATGAATCAAAATGACCAAACTTTTTCTCTCCATGTCTGAAAAGGCCACCAATGAAAGTTTCTCTTCATGGCTATGACGTTCAGGGCCACATTTTTTTTTAAAGATTTTTCATTTATTTATTTGAGACAGACAGAGAGAGAGAGAGAGAGCATGAACAGTGAGAAGAGGCAAAGGGAGACGGAGAAACAGGTGCCCCCCTGAACAGGGAGCCTGATGTGGGCTCAATCCCCGGGTCCTGGGATCATGACCTGACCCGAAGGCAGATTCTTAACTGACTGAGCCACCTAGGACCACTTTTAACCCTACTGCAGCAACCTTTGTCTCCCCAGATCCTTAGAAAGAGAGAGAAGATAGAAACTACTTATACAGTTGAATATCTATTAGATGCAAGGTGGATTGAGTCCTACTTGGTCTCAAATTAAAGGCATGAATTAGGGCCATAGATAAAATTTTAGGCAGTTGAATTTTAGATAAGAGTCAAGAACTAAGGGGAATAGAGCATAATGATTTACATATATTATACCTCATATTCTGAATATAGCCATATGATGCAAAGATTGTATTTCTAATCTTTGCATGTGTACAATTCCTATTAAGTGACTGAGATAAGATCTCAGGCTACATCTGAAATATTTAAATCCCAGTAATATTCACTCTATTAGTGATGCTGAAGAATTTTATTTTAGATAGAATGAGTTGGAAGACTCAAAGTCAATTTCCCTTGTCTTACTCATGCTTGCTTTCTTTCCATGGAAAAACAGCTTGATGATAACAAAAGAATTGAAGATTAGCAACGTGAACCCATTGCAATAAATGTATTGCTAGATATACATAGAAATTGTTTATTAACATTTTAAGAGATGAATATGAACATATATATAAATTTTATTGTAAAACAGTATGCTATGATATAAAATAATATAGTAATATTACATTTATTTAATAATTTATTGCAAGTTATTTAAATAGCACAAATGCATAGGTAGAATGTAATCAATGAAGCTGCCAATATGTTGGTGAATATGTGTGTATATGCTTTAGTAATAAAAATATGTGTAATTCATCTTTGAATTTCAGTATTCACATCTTAAAATCTATTAATTGGAAAATTATAAATCAAAATTCATATAAATTGGAAAGGTCACTAAATAATCCAAAACTAACTCCGTTGATAAAGATGAAGTTACAATTACAGCATCCCATACTTTAATAACAGGAAGAGCAACAGTTGTAAATCATTGTGCTTGAGGCACACAATTAATGTAGTAATGGCAAAGCACTTTCTCCTGAAACTCTGGGAATTCTGATTCTTTTCTATGTACATAAAGCAGTAGAAGTTTTATGGTGTGGTCTTATAGTCAGATTGTATGATATAATATTGATTTATAGTTCTCAGGAGATGAAAGCACTAATGAGAACAAATGAGTATAAAATTTAGTAAGCTTCAGTAACTTGCTTTATATATCACTAGCAAGTTGCTTTTAGACAAAAGGAGGTATATGTTCAACCTAATTACCAGAGAGTTAATAATCTGCGGGATAATTAAGAGAGGAATTGGGGAATCTATTATACAGAAAAAAGGAAAGTCATCTATGTTAGTTGATAAGAAAAATGAATAGGGAATGAGAAAAATCATAGAGATGAAAAAGTCAGAGCTGTGAAATAGTTTACCTTTATTTGACCAGTGAGGGAGTACAATGGAGTATTATTAATTTCCAGCTGAAGTTGTTCATAAGGTTACTCTCAGCTACTTAAAGACATGGTTTTCCTTCTTATACTAACAATACTATTATAATAATACTGTAAAAAAAAACAAACAAACATGGAAATGAAGCGAACACTAGTTGGAAACTGAAGCTTTTTGTGTAGAGCTGTCTTCACCTTGGAGCAATCTAGGAAGAAATTTAGCTGGAGGTCAAAGCATTCCAAAAGACCAAGGACAGAAGGTAAGAAATTTTAATGAGGGTTGAAAGAATTAACTCAAGGATTCAAATTTAAAAGAACTTCTGAGTATTGTAGACATGCCATTTCTCCTGTTGAATAGTATGTCAAGGTGGTTATTAAAGTGTAGGTTTGCATATCCAAGTTGTCTTGCTTGTTCTATCTACTGTCTGCTGATAAGTTCTAAGACAAAATGACTGAAGTTCATTCTCCTAATCTTTGTATAAACTGGGTTAGGGCTGGAGAAATTGTATTAGCTTATTGCTAAATTGTTCTGCTACCCAAAAGAAATGAGTTTATCCAAAGTGGGGAATGGCATTACACTTGGTATCTACAAGGAAACTGCAGGTTTCTCTAAGGGGATGTGTTTAAATTATTACTGGAAGTCAATGCTATTCTATGACAGCAGTGATTGAGTAGTATATAGTGTCATAACTAAACAAGAGAGATGGTAAAAAAAATAATTAAATAGCTTTCTGGATCCTTCTAAAAACACTTCTACATTATGGTTTAATTGCTCTATTCAAGGTATACCTGCTCCCCAGAATATCAGAATCAACCACAATAAAATGTTGCTATAGAAACCCATTTTAAGAAAACATATATACACACAACAACAACAATAAAGACTTTTGGTTACTCATGTTACTTTGCCTTTATTTTCTTTCATTAACATATATAATTAGAACTCATTGCAAATGCTGGCTATTGTGGAACTTAAGTCACATTAAGTTGAGTTTTACTATTTAGGCCTGAAATCTCTGTGATCTGGGGATATGGAATAATGGAGCAAAATGAATGTGGAGAATAAGAGAGGGTATGTGCCGGTTTAGATCTGTTATCTCTATAAATTTAAAATTAGTTAAATCCCTTTAATATGTTAAAAAATGGAACTGACAATATATCTTAGTGAGTTGTGAATATCCAATGGCATTAAATGATTAAAGTGTTTTGTATGAATTTAATAACTAAGCATTTGTTGGCATTATGGGCTATTGATTAGTAATAGTGGGGAACATACTTTTCTTTCCTTTTTTTTAAATTTTAGTCTCTTTTATTTTTTTTCCATTTTCAAGTTTTTGTTTAAATTCCAGTTAATTAACATACAGTGTTATATTAGTTTCAGGTATAGAATTTACTCATTCATCACTTACATACAACACCCAGTGCTCATCGCAGTAAGTGCCCTCCTTAATACCCATCACCCATTTAACCCATCCCCCCACTCACCTCCCCTTCAGTAACTCTCAGTTTGTTCTCTTTAGGTAAGTTGGTTTTATTGTTTGTCTCTCTTCTCCCCCCCCCCACCTATCTGTTTGGTTTCTTTAATTCCACATATGAATAAAATCATATGGTATTTGTCTTTCTCGGACTGACTTATTTGGTTTAGCATAAATTATCTAGCTCCACCCGTGTTGTTGCAAATGGCAAGAGTTCACTTCTTTTTATGGCTGAGTAATATTCCATTGTATATCTATACCACATCTTCTCTATACACATCTTCTCCATTAGTCAATGGACATTTGGGCTTTTTCTATAATTTGACTATTGTTGGTAATGCTGCTATAACCATTGGAGTACAGGAAACATACTTTTCTTTCATGGTTGTGACAATTTACATTGAACATCAGATCTCTGTGACTAGAAATGCATCAGAGAATTGAACACTGTCAAGAGGTTTATATACTAAAACATTCAAAAATAATTTTCTGGATTGTGTAAAAAAATGAGAAATCTTTTATTTTCTTTTGAATGTTTTGATAATGGTCATATATACTAGTCTTTGAGGCCTATTTATTTTGATCTTAAAAATCACATACAAAAGAAAAATCGCATACACTTAAAGTTATTCAGTGATATATCCTTTTCCCGTCATCTAAGAAAGAAGGCTGGCATTAGCAATCATGTTGGTATGTTCAGGAGTCAAGATTATCTGCCTCTTGAAATAGTTAATAATATTTAAAAACAATTGTTTCCTTTTTACCTTCTTCCTAAAGGTCATGAAACTTTATTAGCAGGCAATGGGTTTCACTCTTGACACTACCAATCATGGCAATATAAGCCTACATTGGTATGGTTATGCTCACAAAATGTTTAGTATAAGTCAAATATGAACCAATATATTGTACAACACTGGGGTTTGAAGGCAAAAAAATATTGCACTGAGTACTTACACAGAAAGGAAACAAATAGTAATGATATACAACTGATTTTTTTTACTGAGGGGTTCAGAATTCATTGAAATATGAAAGTTTGCTTTCAGGCCAACCATAAATCTATGCATTATCCATTTTGGATATATCATTTATATCACTTAGAGACAGTTTGTTGGTCACTACAGTTGAAGATTTCTAGAAAAATTTACATGTATCATCTCAACATCAACGATATTATTTTTAAAACCTGGTCAAACAATTCAAGTTTCATACTATCCCAAAATATTTACAAAATTGAATATTCTAAGTAAAAATATGAGTTCCTATTAGATATTAGAAGAGCATTCAAAATATTTATAATAAATACATAACTTCAATTAATTATGAGAAAGTCTACCCATAGTATCAGAAAAAAAGATAATTATACAATTTTATTTAGTAAGTATACCCAGAGAGACCTGAGAACTATTCTCATCATGGGAATCCTTGCAAAATTGGTGAAGCCTCACAGAATTATATTTTCACAAAACCTGATGAGCCCCCTAAGAAAATCAGTGCATTAATGAATTAACATTGAGTGTTTGGTTCTGGGCCTGACACTTGAAGAAAAAAGGGAGTCCAGCCTATCAAACATCCTTGAATATTCAGGAAAAATCTTCTTTCCCCATGTGCATGGACGGAATCAATGTTTATTGGTGTCACCTGCACCACTACTTAGTGCGGAGGATATATCTGCAGGCCAGATAATACTAGCCCCTCCTTATGTTGTGCTTAATAACAATCTCTGAGTTATGTATTTCCAAAGATACCAAGTGTTCTACTGTTCCCAGAAGCCCTTAATTTTATCTTTCAAATTCTGTCAAGACATTGCTTTCCTTGCTCTCAGGGTCTATATACTGTCTTCACAGTCAATGATACCATCACTCCCCTAAACACCTACCCCAATGGAGTCTACTAATTTAAACCACAAGCTTGTAGTAAAGAGATTGACCTCCCCACTAGTTGGAAGTCTGCGTCTCTCTCCCTCTTCCCTGCTTCTGTGTGCACTCTCTCTCTCTCACTAAATAAATAAATATTTCAAAAAATAATAAATAGGAATGCCTAGGTGGCTCAGTGGTTGAGCATCTGCCTTTGGCTCGGGTTGTGATCCCGGGGTCCTGGGATCAAGTCCCACATCAGACTCCCTGCAGGGAGCCTGCTTCTCCCTCTGCCTATGTCTCTGCCTCTCTCTGTGTGTCTCTCATGAATAAATATTATAAAAATAAATAATAAATTAATTAAAAACATGATAAAACAATTTTGATGAAATATCTCACGATGTGGAAACCATTCCTTTGTTTCTAAGCAGCACTTTAGGACAAGCCTATTTATAAGTTTGGTGACATTTGTATTTGGTATTATTTATTTATAAATTAAAAAAGCAGTTTTTAAGATGTCAAAAATATTTCCTCTATACGTTGGCTGAAGAAATACATACTGCATTTTGTAGAATTATTTTGTTCAAGTACTCTTTTCTATAAAGATGTAGTACAAAGGGAATAATATCCTCCAATGCTTCTTCTATTTCTGATTGATGAGAACTAGTTAAATGAGATGTCCTTTTATATATATAACAATGTTCATGTTTCTACTTAACCAAATATAGGGTTATTCCTCATTTTCCTTTATCGCCAATTCAAACAAGTCTGTTTTTTCTAAGTTTGTTCAAATATGCTATATTCACAGAAAAGACATCAGTTAAAGTAAAATGCTGCTTTACATAATGAGTTGAATATTCTGAGACTTCTTGCACTGTTACATGGTGGCAGGGAGAAGAGCAGAGTCATAAGCCTAACAGGGAAACGAAAAGCAAATTACTGAAACTGCACTCTCATGAATTCATTTCTAAGAAAGCTATGACCTTCTGTGAGCAAACACAATAACTGATTTTCTATCTAGAAGACACTTTAGAAGTGACCTAGTTTTAACCATAATTTTCCATATGAGGAAACTGAGGCTTGAAGATGTCATGTGATTTGCCCAAACTTTCTGCTTTCCAGTACACCTGCAACTGTTATATGAGCTCCTGATTTTCATACTGGTGTTTCTGTCATAACATGGCTTAGTTTGGCTTGGCATTGTGGTAGCCTAGACACAAATTATACTCTTATCCTTATAACTATAGAGTTAGCCACAGTTTGTGAATACTTGCTTCCTTTTCCTTGATCTTCATTTCTCTTTGTTATTTCCATTTAATTGTTTTTGTTAAACAGGTCTTTTCTTAAGTTTCTTCAAATCTTTTATTTAAAAAAGTATATGCTACACACACACACACACACACACACACACACAAATAAAATGCTTGTGAAATCCTACATATGTATTTGCAATTTAAGAAGATTTTACAGCAAGGATATAATGTCTTACAACGGTTTTACATGAGGTCACTTAAAATTAATTTAGTGTAGCAAAGCCTAGATTGTTTTCCGTAATCAGTAAGTGGTCATGATATATGAGATACCTATAAAAACTCATACTTTTTTAAACCCGCCTTTTATACCCACGCACTAGTTTGGAAATTATTTAATTTTGGATCTAATGAAAACATCTATTCAGTCTTAAATACATGCATTATTACATTTCCAAATTGAAGTAAATATTGCAGATTTTAAATTTACAAGTCTATATTAAATGTGCCAGATTAGGCTAAAAATACTCACACCTTTTCAGATACTAAGAAGTTGTACCTATCACTAGTTAAGTGACAAAAAGAAAGAGTAAGGTAAAGCAGAGTGCCACATTTTAAAATCAGCTGTTTGTTAGTAATATAAATAATACATTGAGTGTTTAAGACATAAGGACACTGTGACAAAGGATCAGCTGCCTGAAATGATGAGCACAAGCTCTGATACCCTAGCCAAATAATGACAAAACATAGCAATCTTTGAATGAAGGTTGATATAGCACTTGGGAAAGGCTTTAACACTGAGGGCTCGGGAGTCATAGGGAAACAGAGCGATCACAACTGGAGGCAATTCTCTTGCCATCCATTCTAGTTGATGCTACAGGCAAAGGACAACTTGACAAATTTAGAAAGAAGCAATAAAATCTACTGAAGCAGCTAAATTGTCTGCTAAAAGACACTGGACATTGCCTAAAATGAGGCTATGAAAAGGAAATGCATCCTAAATCACCTTGCAGTAGAGTTTGAAATAAACATTTTTGGCAAAGTTCCCTTGGATCATCTACCCTTAAAATTTCAGCACACCATTCTTCAGATCCTAAAGCTAGTATTTGGCTTTCTTAAGCTATATTATATATGTATATTAAAAAAGCTTAAGCTTTTATATATATATATATAAATATATATAGCTAAATATATATTAATTATAATTAATAATTATATATATAAATAATAATATATATAATTAACTAATTATATATAAGCTAAATATATATAAATATATATAGCTTAAGCTATATTATATATATAAAATTATTATATATATATATATTTATTTATTTATTTATTTTTTGCCCTGAATGTTTGATTCATGAGACCCCCCTATCAGCCACCACTCTGATATCCCATTTTGGATGGGTCAACTCAAATTCAATCACAATGTAGGAAAGACCCAACAACTTGTTTGTCAAATTGAATAATATATTCAAAGTAGTTGTTCCAACCCCAAGGGCCCTTAACTTCACATGCAAAGTATCAGCTTGTTAACTATGTCTTAGGAGGAGACTTTATTTCCCACTCCATTATCTGAAACACAACCACTATTTTAGTAGGGGCTTCAACTCAGAAAAGTTTCCCTAAATGTCTGGGCCTGATTCACTAATGATCTGACTGCTTAAATATGAAGGTAGACCACTAGGTTAGGACCACCTCATAAAAATGGACATGGTCACTCTGTTTAGTGGACAAAACTCAGGCCATTCTCATAACTCTGGTCAATACTCTCAGTGATGAACTTTGTTATTTTTTTCCTGGCTCTTGGGCTATTGCCAATAACCAAGTTATTTTTTTCTCCCACTTGAAAAACTATTGAAAAACCAAACACAATTTCTATCAGGCTATAAACTATAAAACAAATTGCTGATTCTGAATGAACCATGTAGATCATTCATGTAACCCAGCCACTGATGGAACCAATTGATATCAAACTGCTGAATGTGTTTGCACTATCCAGATTGCCACCATGATAGGCAACACATCTACCATCATTACCTGGACAAAGTAAAGGACTCCATTTTGTACAACGGTCTATCACTGTATGCTGGATTTATGACTCCCGCCAAAAGCTAATCCATTTTTCTGGTGGTGAAAAAGATTACACTCTATGATGTGTCACCCTCCCCCCACTCCAACAAGATTCCCTATGCTGGACCTTTGACTTCCTCCCAGGATACTCAAGTATCTAAACCACTTTGATACTTTTTTAATTAAAATGCTCCTATACCTATGGAAATAACTGACTCTGACCATACCATTGTAGTTTTTAAAACTAATATGTGTCATGTTTTTAGCTTTTACAAACTTTTTGCAGACTCTCAAAGATGTTCCATTTATTGCAAAATCTATGCAACTGTGGGACGATATTCAAGGTATTAAATGAACCTTCCATGGTCTCTAATGTCATAAGACTTTAATACTGTTGAGCATTGGAAAGTAGACACAAAGTAGTCAGACTCTCTGCTATCCTTATCACTTCTTAGTCCACACTCCTTAGTATGGTAGCTGACCATTGAACATGACTGTTTCCAGAAAAAGATCATCTTGTTTTGGCTGCTGACTGATTAATTAATAATTAATAAGAGAAAAAAGATGGAGGTTATATAGATCTATTTTGAAACTTTGGGATTCTACTCTATTTCTGAAAATAATGCCTATTTCTTTTTTTATAATGCCAACACTAAACCAGCCTGGTTGGTATACCAGTTTGGACCTGGTTGGGTCCAGGATCCTGGAGGGACACAATAAGATCAATTCTGTAGATTGGCCTCATTCTGCTACTTGGTGTCCTATTGATTATAAATGTTATAAAAGATAAATTGAACAGAATTTGTCATAATTCCTGCCAGTCAGATGAATCAGAGTGGCCAACAGAGTAGTATTTGTGTGGAAAATTTTCTCAAAAACCACGGTGGTATTAAAAACAAAGGGTGGGAAGTGTTGGGAGATAATTCTCCCTTATATCTATTGCATTTTGCCTATTGTGTTAGCAAATTACTGCCTGACCTTTCCCAAAAATTTTTCTTCTGACATTTATAGGGTAACAATCTTTAAAGATAGAAATAGTGTCTCTCTTTGGAGCAAAAGGAAAGTTTTCTCACAGTCATGGAAGATACAGATATTGTATTTATCTGGAGCAAAGAGGGCATGCTTATTGCCCGCTGTGAAAAATGTGGGTTCCCTAAGCTCAGGAAAATGCAACCAACTGTGTGTGCAGGTATCATCTTGCTCTATTTATGTCACTCTCCGAGGATCAAGACTTAGGGAACTAGCCCATATATGCTTACACTTTGGCTAATGGTGTTTCTGTGAGTAATAAATTGTCTTTTGTCTTTGACGTCTACTAGAGAACTTCTGTCCATGCAACTCGGGAAGGCTAAATTGTTATCTTTGCAAAGAAGGTAAAATCTCAGACCCTTCAGAGTTCCTGACATTAAGTGACAATCTGGAAACCTGGCTAGTTCCTCATGCTCATTCCACAAGAATATTTTGCCATTTGTCTCAGTTTTTTAAGTTGAATTTTATGATGACTTGAAGGTTTGCATATTCTGTTATATTTCCAGATCTCTTCCTTTATATGTGATTTCAATGAAATCGTTATACTTTGCTGACTTTACTTCCTCATGTATATATGAAATTTCTATGGTGTCCTAAAAAGACGTAGTAAACACAGCAGTACCAGTGATGTTGGCTGAGCAACCACAATAGTCATTTTATTCTACCAGAATGATAAAAAAATGCACCATTTAATGACCCCTGGACAGGGTAGATAAAAAGAATTAGGTTAAACTAAAGCTAAACATATTCATACTCTATGTTCCAATAATTCCATTCTCTGCCATACCAAACACAAATGAGTGCATCTGTGCATGAAGTGACACATATAAGACTGTCCTTAGCTTTATGCATAGTAATAGAAATCTGGAAATAATATCATGCACAATTAACAGTATCATAGTTAAGTAGGCATTGAAATATTCATATGGTGTCATAACATACAGAGAAGAAAGAACAAAAAGGAATAAAGTGAACCTTGCTACATGCCACAACTTGGTGAAATTTATAGACTTAGGCTGCACAGAATATATCAAACAAAATACATACTATGTGATACCATCTATATATGCAGCTCAAAAACAAAAAGAAAAAATCTATGATAATAAAATGAGAACAATGGCTACATTTGAAGGACAAGGTTAATGACTAGGAGAGAAACAAGGAAGCATTTGGGGCCCAGTAATAGCTACATCTTGATCTGGGTGGTGGTTACAGAGCTCTAGTCTCTGCAGAAAAAATTCTTTAGGATGTATACTTCATGTCCTGTAAGTGTAGATACTACTGGTAATTTATGGCATAATAAACTAGGTACCGTACTCTAGGTATTTTATGCTATGTGTTTCTTATGAGATAATAAAAATCATACCAAAAATAATCAAGTAAAATTTTATAGGCTGATATGTTTGTGCTATTATATGTGTCTATGTGTAACAAAATTCCTTTGTTCTTATAAGAGGAAATATATTATTGCTGGTAACTTGAATTATGAATCATAAATTCATGATAGAAAACATATAAATTTTAAAACACAGATTTAATGATCCAAATTAAAGATATCTGTTAAATAAGCAAGCAAAAAGATTAAAAGAAGGTGATTGAGATTGATATGAAAATATTGTATATATGTGTGTGCGTGTATAGCCTTTTGATACTTCAATTTTCTGTTCTAAAAGAATAAATCTGCCTTTTATTTAACCAAATAAGAGGATTTAAAAACTGCATTTAGCTAATTTCTAGGCCATGGTGTGAGTTCTTAAAATTTTCCATGACTATTATTTTCAGTATCTAATGAACCATTTTAGGAGCAAGCTGAATTTGAGATAGTTTATTACAGTGCAGTCATGCTATTCTCCTATTCAAAAATGTTAGTTACTACTTCATTACATAACTAGTAAGATACCAACATACCCTGACATTTAAATTCTCTATAATATCACCTGAACGTATCTTTTCCTTTTTATTATTCATCTGCTTCCTCCCTGATATGTAGCCCATGTTTAGCTAAACTCCTATGTCCTTATACCACTACCAATTTTCTTTCCTTCTCATTTAATTTCTGGTTGTTCCCTTGAATGGAAAAATTCTACATACCTGTCTATTGAAATCATGCCCATTTTTTTTTTTTAAACTCAAGTGAAATTCCACTTCTTCTATGAAGTCTTTCTTGACTTTGGAGTGATACCACTCATTCCTAGGAATTCGACTGTGCTTCATAAATCATGCTACGGGCTGTATAATCAGCTATTACGTGAATTTTCCAGGTCATCACACATGTTTATATCTGAGCTTCACTAAGCAGAGGCAAATCAGGGTGTCTCCTCAAAGCCATGGCTTATTTTAGGGAGATCTCTGACTAAAAAGGAGAAATCTACTTAGTGCCACACCCATTATCCCTACGTATCCCGATTTCGCTTCTGAATGTTCAGCAGTATCCATGGCAAATACAGCTTTCCAAATGCAAACAGATTCCTCCATATGTTGTCTATTTCCTGCCCTCATTTCCAGTTAGTTTCATTAACATCACGCATTCAAGGGGAATCTCAGGTCCTTCATAAAGTCTAAGGCTTTCTAGTGAGGTTCTATAGTAAGCCAGTTGTACATTTACTTGTTCCTTTTAGATTTGATGTACAGACTTCTTCATAAGATTATCTGTCATGAATTCTTGAACAGAATTCTCAGTTTTTAACATGTACATAGGAGCATTTTGCCCTTCCATTTATATATATATATATATATATAACATAACTTTATTGTTCCAAATTTTACTTTATACATATTCAAAGATCTGAAATATCAGAGTTCCTAAATTTATTTCATCATGGTGTCCTCTGTGCCCTCACTTAATTCAAGTGAGTGCTATCTTTTGGTCTCATACTGGCCATTCTGCTAACTATGGTCACTGTCCACAAGAAATTGCTAATTATTCTTTTAAAGATATATCTTTTATACCTGTAAAGAAGTACTGAAGAGCTGTGGGAAGGAACGTATCTTGTACTACTCAGGGCCAGATACCCAACATACTTTGTGCCCCTTCCCCAAATCCCAGTGGTGACATATGATCTCCACCACAGCCACTACCCTAAGAAATGCAGCTCTGCCTCCTGCCGTAGCACCTTCAATGATTAACATTGCTCTGCCTCTTCTTATATTTATGCTAATTCATATTGCTTAAAGAGAAGAGACTCAGAACTGTATTACCCAATTTAAATCCCAGTTATGAGCTGTGTGATTACCCAATTTAAAACTCACTTATGAATGAATGAATGAATGAATGAATAAATAAATAAATAAATAAATAAATCCCACTTATGAGCTGTGTGACCTAAACAAATTCTTTAACTTCTCTGTTTTTCAGTTCCTGTATCTGTGAGATAGAGACAATAATAGTAGCTACTTCAGAGGGTGATTGTAGCAATTAGGATAATAAATATATGTAAAGAACTCGGAACAGTGTCTAACTAATAGTAAGGCTATGTAAATGCCACCTATTAATACAATTGGTATTATTATTGTACCAGTCCTTGAGTACTAACAATGCAGTCTGCTAAAGCTCCACTTTACTCACCTCTACTACCTTCATAGCAATTCTTATGGAGCCTTACTCACAGTAGATGTTTAATAAATATGTATATAACTAATACATCAAATGGATTGGAAAGCTCAGCTTAGAACCAAGATTACAAAAGCAACATTATTAAAAATTGTTAAAATAGAAGGCTACGACAGTATAAAGATAGAACATTTGAGTAATCAGAATTCCTTTCTAGAAAAAATAAATTGACTTTGGAAAAATAAACAAATACTTGTATAAAATGAGGCCCTATGGGTAGGACAGGGGAAGGGATGGAGAACACAGGGTGTTCTGCAGGTGCACTGAAGAGGGTTTCCTCATAAACGGCTGAGGGATATGGGGGTATAATTAGGGATATGAATATAGGGGCAGTGTGCTTATACTCAGCAATTTAATTTTTCCTTCCAGTTGCACTAAAAGTTTTTCTAAAAATTCAGTCCCCACTCCCTGCCAACACACACACAGCTTTGTGCCAGTGTACCCCATCCTCTGGCCCAAGAAGTGAAGTCTGGGCTTTCTGACAAGAATTAATGGATAAGAAAGCCCAAAGGCAGGGAGAGAGAGAAGCAAGAGTGTATAAACTACCAGAAATTTAGAGAAATTATGGAAAGGTTCCGGATTTTGGCCAATCAAAAAAAATCAGCAAATGCAGTAAAGCAATCTAAATTTTCATGGACAGAATAATTAGCTGATATTGGCCTTAAAAAGAAATATTTTTGTAAGTTCAGGGACACCTGGGTGGCTCCATTGGTTGAGCATCTAATTTGTGATTTTGGCTCAGGTCATGATCTCCAACGTGTTGAGATAGATGCCTGTGTCAGGCTCTAGATTCAGTGAAGAGTCTGCTTGAAATTCTTTCTCCCTCTCCCTCTGCTCCTCCCCTGTGTACTCTCTCTCTCTCTTTCTCTCTCAAATAAATAAATAAATCTTATAAAAAATAAAAAGTTCATGCCCCTTTTCTCAGTGAATAATGATATATAATACTGCTTTGTGACCATCTATGAATTCTCTCCCCATCAACCCTTCTCTTTTGGGCACTGTTTATGAGATTTGTGGTCATAAACATATTAGCACAGGGTGAATTTGTTCTCTGAATTCCAGCCTAGAGGTGGACACTCAACCAAACCTTAACTTTAGAGGCCTTTCCCAAAGTTTCAAGAACTGAATTTGTGAGAGTCTCTTTTCTTGGATCATGCCTTGAGAGATATTTAGAAAAACTAAAACTCAAACTCTCTTACCTCTCAAATGGCCTAACTTGAAATAACAATAGTAATTATAAGTATAACAATTAGCATACTTATTAGGTGATTGTTAGTGCCAGGCTCTGAGCATTACACGTCTTCATTTGATAATTTAGTCACCACAATAAAACTGGTAAGCTGGCATAATTATTCATTTTACTGGGGGAGGAAACCCATCCTCACAGCACAGAATTGGGATTCTAAACCTGTCAAACTGAATGTAGCATCCAAAATGTAAATAACAGACAGTAAGAGGTTATATCTTAATCAGAATTCATTTCCAGTTTTATTAGACCCAAATCCAACAGCAAAGTTTGTTGAGAAAAAGGTACAAAGAAAATGGAAAGTGTGGCTGATATATTAGAAAAAAGGTGAAGAAAGTTGTGTACTCAGGATTTTTGCCTAGAATAAATGGGTCCTAGGAGACCCAGGTGGACAAGGGCACAGTTAGCTATCAGGGACCTGGTGAGGAGGAGGAAGACATGCAAAGTTTGCCTTTCCCGATTTTGCAGTTTCTTAGGATCCACATTGGTGATGGGGATAAAACTTCATAGAAGAGAAGTGAGGACTTTGAAGTCATGAACTGGTCATTATAAATCTTTTCTCGTTCCTCCTTCTCACAGCTGGTCTCTGGCAGCCTAGTGCTCATCAAAGGACTGGGCCTATGAAAAGCAGTGATAAATGCTCTTGGGTTTGGACACAATTGAATTGAATGGATGTGAATTGAATTGATTTGAATCAAATTAAACAGACTCTAAACTGCTGGAGAAACTATTTCTATTTTAGATAATTTTCAAAAGAGTTTGGAAAATTGACTAATTTCATGTCCTCTGATGAAAGGTGAATCCAATGCACATCAAAATGAAACCCAAGATCATGTGCAACTAATGAGGTGCTCACATGGGACAAAGTCCTAGTTTTCTGATTTCCTGCCCAGCTTTACTTCCACTATGCAACACTATATAAGAACTGTGTGACCTATAAATCTAGAGGATAATAAGAGGATAAGAATGAAGGTATATTTTTCATCTATAATAAAGGTTGCAGAGATATGTTGGAGACTGGATTATTGAGAGTACCACCAAAAGCCATGTTTCTATAACATGTTTCTAATGTTCAAACAGAAAGTAGCTTAGACAGTCCACTGTGACTTGCCTTTATAAGCAGATGAGAATTATTTGAATGCTATGAATGAAGATATAAATGTACTAAAATAAAAAGGGAAATAGGTAACGGCCTCATTGTCATTTATTGAATTATTATCACCATTTCTATTACCAGTGTCAACTTCTTGTAGAATCACCCTGATGAAATCAGCCATGATCATGTAGTTTAATTCATCATCTTCACAATTCACATTAAATACTGGCAGCTTTCAAATCAATCAAGATAATGTGAAAAAAAACAAAATTGAACGTGAAGATGTGAGTTTGTGATATTGGTAGGCAACATCCTGAATGTTCAGTAGTAGAGATTAAATGTGCTAAAATATTTGAGAAGAGATTATGTGTATGACAATTTATCTTTGCACTACTCCACCTTGATATCTTAGAAACCCTTATGAAGCAAAATCCATGAGATACTGTAATTCAGAAAAAGCATTTTTTTGTTATATTGAAGTAGTTCTCCCAGATGATACAATTTTTTACATGTCTTGTAATACAGGTAGATATTTCTTCATATTACATATGAGAAAAATCCATTGGTAGAATTTGATGAAGACCTATTTGCCCAAGCTAATCACTTGTCAAACTTCAATGATTCCTAGTCTATCCACAGTGAGGCAGCACTCTCCAGGAAAATGAAAATCATAGCTTCTATAAACTGCATGCAGTGATTTGTGAGGTAAAACAGAAACCTAGGTAGAACTGACTAATGTTTAAATGGGTTAACATAATGTATGGTTCTCAAACTGGATTTTAAAAATTACAGCAGGACCTAAGATACAATTACAATTGCAAATGTGTTTTGTTTTGTCTTTTTCCCCTAAATGAATGATTTTTAAAACATAAATCTTTAAATATTTTGCCCATGATTTAAAGAATACTTGTCACTTTTGATTACTAAACAGATTTGGAGAGAGAGAGAGAGAGGAAAAGAAAGAATGGTTGCTAAGGGCTGAGAGGATAGAGAAGAATGGATTAGTCAAAGTTTCAGTTACAGATGATCTATAGGTCAATAAGATGAACATGTACAGTATTGTGCCCGTAGTCAACAATACTGTATTATATACTTAAAAGTTTACCAAGGGGATCTTATCATGAATAATAAAAATATATAAAGATACATACAATATAATATATGATGAGAAAGAAATAAAGAAAAGGAGGAAAGAAGAAGAAAGAAAGAAAAAGAAAGAAAGAAGAAAGAAAGAAAGAAAGAAAGAAAGAAAGAAAGAAAGAAAGAAAGAAAGAAAGAAAGAAAGGAAAGAAGAAAGGAAGGAAGGAAGGAAGAAAGAGTGGTAGGGAGAAAACTTTTGAAGATAATGAATTAGTTTATGGGATAGATTGTGGTGATGGTTTCCTGGGAGTATACTTCTCTCCAAACTCAGTTAAGTTGCATACATTAAATATGTTACAGTTTTTAATGTCAAATACAAAGTGTTTTTTTTTTTAATTTTTTAAAATTTTTATTTATCTATTCATGACAGAGAGAGAGGCAGAGGTACAGGCAGAGGGAGAAGCAGGCTCTCCACGGGGAACCTGATGCAGGACTTGATCCCAGGATGTGAGATCACATCCTGAGCCAAAGGCAGATGCTCAATTGCTGAGCCACCCAGGCATCCCTAAAGTGTTTTGTTTTGTTTTGTTTTTTAAGTGTCAACTGTTTATATATGTTACTTTACATGTTACTCATTTTGGAATTTTCTGAGTAACTGGTGCTCTTCAAATTTACTTCTGATGTTACGTATTTACACAGCAGTACTCCTCTGCTTTCTGGCCTTTAATTGTTGTACTCTATCTCATCCAGCTAGATCCAGAGCCTCAGTGTCATAATCACATAAGCTGCCATTTCGGGTTCATCTCAATCCCAGAACTGAACCTGAATCAGTTCCTGTTCCTCTACTACCCAGTCCTTCTTCCACAGCTTTTCCAGTTCCTACAGACCTGTCTTTCTGGCCAGTCCCTACACACACAGTCCATCATTTTTCTCATAAATTTTAATATGTATGACACTTAATGAATAGATAATCCCGAAGTCCATGTTGAACTGTTTTTATGAAGTCAAAGATAAAAAAGGAAGCATGAGCTTAAAAATGTTCTGAGCAATCTCAAGTACAATGATTAAAAAGTTATTCATTAAAATATTAGAAAGTAGAGTTCAGCAACATATTAAATACACTGAGAAAAAGTATCATTTCCTCCAGAAATGGAAGGCTATTTAATATATTAAGAAGCCTATTAACATGATAAAAACATGTTAAAGTTCTATAGTTAATCAAAGGCGGTGTAATGCATAGCTGAATCATGTAACATATGTCCACTTAAGTCAGGGATAAGATAACAAATAGTCTTATTTATCATTATTTAACATTATTTTTCACATATTAGCCAAGAAGATTATGTAAACAACATTAATATGAACACATGAATGACATTTACTAACAAACCCAAAAGAATTGACCTATAAAGTATTAAAAATTTATTCAAGTCTTCCAATAATTCAACACAAATCAGATACAATTTATCTGACTTTAAGACTTTTTAATGACAGCAGTAAATGTCAACTTTGGATGAATTAACCTAACAAGAAACTTTAACATTAAACTTAACTGATAAATATAAATTAAGATGTAAACAAGTGAATTGAAAATAACTAATGCATGTATATTTTGGGCACCCCAGTTAAAATGTGCAAAATTTTAAATAATTAATTCCAGATAATTTATTAAACCATAGCTGACAAGAAAGTAATGTATATTGCAACATACAAATGATAAAGAGGGGCTTGCTTTACCAAAATATAAAAATTTACCCCAGATAAACGAAATGTAACTGTGATCCTGGTACAGAACATACAAATAGAAATGGAACAGTTGTGAAAACCTCCAAACAGATTTAATTATATAGAAGTGTTTTATAGTACATGAGCATCACTTTATAGTACATAGTATTGCTTTGTTAAAGCATAAATTATAAATTTATGAAATAAAAATTTCAGAATATAGATGCTTCTCTACCTAACCTTATAAGAAACCACTTTCTTTGAGATAATCATCTCTTTGCCATTCCTCTATAGTTTTACAAACTATGTAGTTTATACAAACATGTATATTTCCCCTAAAAGCATGTTTTCCTATTCCATTTATCATATCTATGTTTATTATTTGCATGTTTGCTTAATATAAAATTTTGAAGTGGATATGTTCATTTGTAATTCTTTTAATTTTTCACTGCTCTATAGCATTTCATTGTTTGATATCTTTAAAATTCTGTTTTAGGCTGATCCAAGTGTAGTGGTGTTTATAAATAATTGATCACAATCCATTACAGATTTCTTTGTTCCTGCTCCACTCCCACCACTTCACTTGACTAGCCTTAAAAAAAAAAGAAAAAAAAAAAGAATGTTTTTATTCATTCTCCTATTGGTAAACTTTTAAGTTTACCCAGGTTTTTTTGCTACAAGTACTGTTACCATTATGAATATTCTTGTATATGTCTCAGTGCTCATGTAGAAGGTGCCTATTCTCTAGACTTTGCACATAAAAATGAAATTTCTGGGTTATCATGTGTGTGTGTGTGTGTGTGTGTGTGTGTGTGTGTGTGTATTAAACTTTACTAGGTAATGCCAGGGTGTTTTTCATAGTGGCTGGATCAATTTACACTCCCAAACAATGGGGTATTATAATTCCTGCTGTTCCACATAATTGCTAGCATTTAGTATCATAAGACACTACATTTTTGCAAATATATTGAGTGTGAAATATTTCATAACAGTTTTAATTTGCATTTCTCCAAGTGTTAATATGGTTGAGTATCTTTTCATAGTTTTATTGGTCATTCATGTTTCCTTTCTTGTTAAATTAGTTCATGACTTTTGCTCATTTCTTTATTAAATTATTAGCCTTAAAAGATTAGGAGTTTTCTATATATTCTATATGCTATTCCATTTTGAGTAATTTTCGATACAAATGCCAGTTCCCAGACTATGCCTTACCTTGTCACATTTTTCTTCTTTTCACATTTTTATAATGTATTTTGATCAATATAAGTTTTAGCTTTTATTTTTTTAAGATTTTATTTATTCATGAGAGACACAGAGAGAGGCAGAGACATAGGCAGAGGAAGAAGCAGGCTCCCAGTGGGGAGCCTGATATGGGTGGGATTCGATTCCAGGATCCTTGGATCATGACCTGAGCCAAAGGCAAATGCTCAACCACTGAGCCACCCAGGAGCCCAGAAGTTTTAGCTTTTAAGATTATCAAATTTTCAAAAAAATAATAAAAATAAAATAAAAGAAAAAATCAAATGTTTCAATCTTTTCTTTGTGGCCTTCTTCATGGTTTTTATTCTTTGAATATTAAGAATCCCTACTCTAGGTATGTAAAAATATTCCTGTTTTAATTTTTTTCCAAAATTATTTTATATATTTTTTCCACATGCTTAACCAAATGTTCCAGTAAAACTTATAAAAGAGTGAATTGTCCCCACAAATCTGCAAAGTTGACTGTCTCATTGCTTATGTTTCTGGGGTCTCTATTCTGTTTTACTAGCCTAATTCCATATTCCTATACTAATAACTTTATCAAATGTTCTTAATGAGTATCAATTTATAACAAATCAGTGACTAGTTGGACAAGGCTCCCTCCCATAAATAGGTAATTTATTCTTTAGGATTATTGACAATTTCTGGATTTTTTTCTTTAGCATGAATTTGAGAATTAGCTTGATAAACTCCTCTAAAGCTATCTTGATATCTTATTTAATATTCAGTGAATCTAGAGAGCAATGGAACTAAATGACATTTTTAGGATACTAAGCATTTTTTTCTACAAGCATTGCATACCTCTCTATTAGGTATTTTTAAATTCTTTTACTGTATAAAAGAACATAAAAGTCATATATACCTTTTGTTAAAAGTCATTTTTACCTTTTGTTAAATTCAGTCCTTCTTTTGTTCTTTTTGTTAGATTTAAATCTTCCACATGTCACTATTTGGAGTGAAATGACAAACATTCTGTTTGTTGCTGTGGTATAGGAATACAACTGATAATTATGTACTGAGCTTATTATTTAGCAATTTCCCTTTAGAGTAATTCTATTAATTTTTCATTTTTGTCAATGACAGTTTTGATTTTGCCCTTGCTTTTTTTTAAATAATAAATTTATCTTTTATTGGTGTTCAATTTGCCAACATACAGAATAACACCCAGTGCTCGTCCCGTCAAGTGCCCCCCTCAGTGCCCATCACCCAGTCACCCCCACCCCCCGCCCTCCTCCCCTTCCACCACCCCTACTTCGTTTCCCAGAGTTAGGAGTCTTTATGTTCTGTCTCCCTTTCTGACATTTCCCACCCATTTCCTCTCCCTTCCCTTCTATTCCCTTTCACTATTATTTATATTGCCCTTGCTTTTTTTATCTATTATTATTTTCTTAACTAAACGCATTATTGAGGGCTATTAATAAAGTTTTTAACTAGATTTTAATAAGGATACTATTAATGTTTCATAATTGCTAAAAGTTTATTTTTTTATTATTTTGTAGAGCATTTATATCAAATTAAGAAAGTTACCTTAAATTTCTGTATCAATCAAAGAAGTCTTAATATAATACAATACCCAAATTGCAGTGTCTAAACATAATAAATTTTTGCTCATATTACAGTTTATAGTTCCTAGGTGGTTGGTATAAGTGGCTTTTCTCTACACATCCTTTCAATCATCTAGGATCTTTTTGCCTAGTGGTTCTTCCATTCCTTAGATCTTGGGAGTTCTTTGCTGCATTCTTCATATAATAATCCCCTCTTCTCTGCAGGAGATACCTTTCAAGGCCCTCGTGGGTACCTGAAACTATAGATAATACCAAACCCTATTGACACTATGTTTTTCTGATACCTATAATAAGCTTTATTTTATAAATTAGGTACAGTAAGATATTAGCAACAATATGTAATGATAAAACAATTATAATAATATACTTTAGTTAAAGTTATATGAATGTAGTCTTTCCCTCAAAATATTTTACTGTACTCACCCTTCTTGTCCTAGTGATGATATGAAATAATAAAATGCCTACATGATGAGATGAAGTGAGGTGAATGGCATAAGCATTGTGACATAGCACTAGGCTACTATTGATTTTCTGACAATACATCAGAAGGAGGATCATTTGCTTCCAGACTGCAGTTGACTGTGGGTAACTGAAACCACAAAAACGAAACTGAAGGTAAGGGGTAGGGGGAAGGGAGTGAGGGAAACTACTGTATTTGGCTTATAGACACCAAGCAAAAGGAGGGAAAATATACAGATCACCTGGGAGGTTCTATAGCCAGGCCTGGAAGTAGCATTCATGGCTTCCATTGGTTAGGAAGCCACACAGCTATGTGGCCCCCTTTTGATATAAGGGACTTTCTTTTTAAGAAAATATCTCTCATTGTGGCTTAACAACTTCCTACAATGTAAATGTAAACAACTTAAAAAAAATACCATTTGTTAACAGTCCTGTAGAAACATGCATACTCACTGGCATTTTGTCCATTAGAGTGGTGGGACACATGGGAAAGCATAATAATTTTAGTGTCCAGAAAACTGTGTGCTTGTTCTATTTCTCAGGACCTCAAGGCACAAGTTTGAGATTAAATAATCTCTAAGTAAATAATATCAAATTTCTTCAATCACTTGTTAGACGAACATTTATTTTTTTTCCACAATGACGAGTTCTCCATCATAGAATTATAATAGGCTTTTCCAGAATGTGAGGTGTAAGTAAGCTATACCTAAAAGCAATTACTGATAACAGTATCTTTCATTATTGGGAAAATGTGAATGCATGCCTTGTATAGTCTATTTTGACTTTAAACCCTTGCGGAAATCAGACTTTATGAAATGATGTCACAGTAATTAACTATGCTTGTTTTGAAGAATGGTTCTTCCAGCATGCCTTTTGAAAGATTCACAATTTTTCATCAAGCATCAGAGAAATAATATGATAAACTCTAAAAGTGATTAAATATTATTTTAACATCTTAATTAAATTAAAAACCTCAAAGTTCCACAGACTGTCAATAAGCACTTAACTAATTAAGCACTTTACTATATGCTAAGCATTAATGTGTTTGCTATAAAGTTGGCAAAAAAAAGCATAATCATTTGACATGATGGTATGACCTTTCTTAAAATATAATTGAATGTTTTATTAAAAGATTTCTCAGTCATAGTTCTTCTGGTAGGAAGGAGGAAGAACAGCCAAACTGGATAATTTGGTAAGAATCTAATAAAAGATTATTTACGAAGTGTATACAAACGAACCAAAAACAGTGTAGGATGCCTGAGGCTAGTAACATTGACAATCTCACCAGCTCTAAACCTGAAAAGACAAACATATTGTTATTGGAATACGGAGCAGGTAACAGCTTGGAGAAGTTACCTAAAGGAATTCTGGTCTTTGCAAAGCCAGCTTATAATAATATGCAAAGAGAAAGCCACGGTAATCAATTTTGTAATTGAATTTTCAGAGAATATACCTTCCAAAATTCAATTATCTGCAGTAAAGCCTCAAACATATCAAAACTTGTCAAGTTTAAAGAGGTTGTTTGTAGTTTTCAACATTATTATTTTTTAGAAGTTAATGTTCACATTTATGTAAAATAAAATTTTATGGGGAAGTCTGAGTGGCTCAGTGGTTGAGCATCTGCCTTTGGTTCACGGGATCCAGGATTGAGTCCTGCATCAGGCTCCCTGTGGGAAGTCTGCTTCTCCCTCTGCCTATGTCTCTGCCTCTCTATCTGTGTCTCTCATGAATAAATAAATAATTTTTCAAATAAATAAAATTTTATGGCTTAATTTGAGCACTAACCTCACTTTCTCTCACCCTCCCATCTCCTGCTAGTGTCCCTTATTGGCCAAGCCCTAGACAGCAAGTGAGCCTATTGATAACCACTGATGTCAGAATAGAGAGGCATAAAGTAGATCTAGAAGTTAAACAGAAGATATTTATCTCAGAAGAGTAGCTCTACCTAAACAGTGAATCAAGAAGCTTTTGAGTGGGTATCTCAGTGTGAGTCTACTAATTGTCTCTATGACTTTGGAGTCTGTCCTAACTTTCCTATATCTCACTTATCCTATTCATAAGAGCAGACAATGGCATGAGACTGTATAAATAGTAAATAATACTAAGGACATACTTATCATACAGTAGACACTTAAGAAAGATTGGCTATTTTTATTATTTTATAACATCACTAATAAAGCTCTCTGGTTTGCTTATATGGTTTGCTTCTATGTCTATCCCTATCTTCATGGCCTATCAGAAGCACTGAATGGGTGACTTGCACTGAGGGGGGCACTTGACGGGATGAGCACTGGGTGTTATTCTGTATGTTGGCAAATTGAACACCAATAAAAAATAAATTCATTATTAAAAAAATAAAATAAAAATAAATAAAAATAAAACAACAATAACAAAAACCCGTTCTTAGAAAAACTCAATAAAATCAATTCATACAAGTTAGTGGAAAAAAATATTTATTTATTTTTGCATTTGTTAAAAAATGATTTGTTAGTTTAAGCCAAAGAACATACACTCTAATTACTCAATTTGTTAATAAATCAGACACAGAAATTATTTAGGAGCAAGAAAGCATTTAATAACATTAGCTATGTAGACCAATATATAAAGCTAGTTTTACTTATGTCCTCTTATGCATGTGCCAATGCATTCATTTATACATTTGCTGTATGAGAAACACAAACCTAAATGCTGATAATTAACAGGTAAAATTACAAAAGTGTGTCTGCAATTGGAAAAACATTCTTAAAATAAACAAAAAGATATTAGCATAGCCATATTAAAATGTCATGAAAGTCCATTTGTACAAATAACAAATCTTTTTTATAAGATTTTATTTATTTATTCATGAGAGACACACAGAGAGAGACACAGAGAGAGAGAGAGAGGCAGAGACACAGGCAGAGGGAGAAGCAGGCTCCACACAGGGAGCCCGATGTGGGACTCGATCCGGGGACTCCAGGATCATGCCCTGGGCCAAAGGCAGGCGCTAACCCGCTGAGCCACCCAGGGATCCCCAATGACAAATCTTTTTGCATCAGAGGAGAATCTCTTCAGAAAAGAGATCATTTAAGATCTGAAGACTGATTTTTTTGTATGTTAAGTGATTCCTGTGTTAAGAAGCAGTTAAACTTGTTACAAAAGACCTTCTTGTTCATGTATCAGATTGAACAACATTCAATTGACACTAGGTTTATTAAAAATGATCATATATTAGCACTACCATAAAGCATAAGATTAATACATAATATAAATAGAGTAGTAGTACTCTAATATGTTTTTCTCGTGCAGGAATGTATTTGTTTCTTAATCTTGAGGTCGAATACGTATGCATTGCAGGGTTTTTCCTTTGTAAATTTAAGAGGAGAAACAAATATTTATAACCAAAACATTCAAGACACTAGGAAGTGATATGTATTAAATATAGGATGAACGTACTAACAACAATATCTAACTCTTCTTGCCACTATGTTAATCACCTGGTGCAAAATCAGAAATTCCACTCTTGACTATTATACTCCATGCTCTTCTGCAAGACAAAAATGCAAGCACACATAATAAGAGAGCAAATTCCATCATAAATGAGACAAATTTGAAATCAAGCTTGAGAATATATTGGACTAGGGATGCCTGGATGGCTCAGCGGTTGAGCGTCTGCCTTTGGCTCAGGGTGTGATCCTGGGTTCCCAGATGAAGTCCTGCATCAGGCTCCTTTCATGGAGCCTGTTTCTCCTCCCTCTGCCTCTTTCTGCCTCTCTCTCTGTGTCTCTCAAGAATAAATGAATAAAATCTTAAAAAAATAATATATTGGACTAATAATGTCACTATGTTGCTAAAATTTATATGAGGCTTAAAATGTAGACATTAAATTTAAAAATCAAAATATGCTGGAACTAATTCCACCTTGAAAGATTCATCCTACAGATTTATTTGTGGACTTTCTAAATTATGTTTGTAGCATTATTGGTAATAGAAACATACTGGAAACAACCCAAATGTCTTTTAGTATAATGCTTGAGTACATTTCCTCACCCAGTGGATTTTTTTTTCAAAAGCACACAGATTCTCTATTTCTTAACCTTGGTATTTAAATATATCAGGTTTGTCCTTATCCTTGAATTACTTTGAGACTGCATTAATATTACTTGTTAATATTTCCTATGATTTGGAACTTTGTGGATTTTACCATTTTGCCTTCTAGCATTGAATGTTCTAAATGGAATTCTAAAGCTGGCTTGGTTGTCTTCATTTTTTATTGGAAGGGACTCTTTTCTTTCTTCCTAGAATTCTACAGATTTTTTCTTATCATGATAATTTGATTTAGCTAGAATATTTGTCAAAGTTGAGCATTGTGAATCTTATTTTCCTGAAACACTGTGTGTGTGTGGGGGGGGGTGTTTTGTATGTATATTGGGGTCTGTCTTCTTTTTGGAAATTTTTCGGCCAACAAACTTCAATAATTCTAAAATGTTTTTTTTAATTTATTTTTTATTGGTGTTCAATTTACTAACATACAGAATAACCCCCAGTGCCCATCACCCATTCACTCCCACCGCCCGCCCTCCTCCCCTTCTACCACCCCTAGTTCATTTCCCAGAGTTAGGAGTCTTTATGTTCTGTCTCCCTTTCTGATATTTCCTACCCATTTCTTCTCCCTTCCCTTATATTCCCTTTCACTATTATTTATATTCCCCTAATGAATGAGAACATATAATGTTTGTCCTTCTCCGATTGACTTCCTTCACTCAGCATAATACCCTCCACTTCCATCCACGTTGAAGCCAATGGTGGGTATTTGTCATTTCTAATGGCTGAGGAATATTCCATTGTATACATAAACCACATCTTCTTTATCCATCATCTTTCGATGGACACCGAGGCTCCTTCCACAGTTTGGCTATTGTGGACATTGCTGCTAGAAACATCGGGTGCAGGTGTCCCGGCGTTTCACTGCATCTGTATCTTTGGGGTAAATCCCCAACAGTGCAATTGCTGGGTCGTAGGGTAGGTCTATTTTTAACTCTTTGAGGAACCTCCACACAGTTTTCCAGAGTGGCTGCACCAGTTCACATTCCCACCAACAGTGCAAGAGGGTTCCCTTTTCTCCGCATCCTCTCCAACATTTGTGGTTTCCTGCCTTGTTAATTTTCCCCATTCTCACTGGTGTGAGGTGGTATCTCATTGTTTTAAAATTCCCTGCGTGGTCTGACCACTGATTGCCTTTTTAAAATCATTTCACGTCACTTTACTCCCTCTGTTGTTAGTCTAGCCAAAATGATCTTGTCTCTCATCTACGTATCATCAGGATGTTTATGGGGAAGTTCACTTTCTGTGTTCCATCTCCTGGCTACCTCCTTCTTTTTTCAGATTAAGCGCCACTTGCTTAGGGATATAGTCACTCATTACCCACACCTCAGTATAGATTAAATTGACTGCTAATTCTTTGTCATGGCATCCTGTCTTGGTATTTATAGCATATATCTCAATTATAACTATTTAGTTGTATAAGATTATTTGCTTAATTTATTCCTCTACAGACTCTAAGATTAATGAAGGTAGGAGCCATATCTTATTTTATTCATGCAGAATTTCTGGTATCTTAATATATCACAAAGAGTTTTTGTTTGTTGAATGGATGCATGAATGGATGAATTCAAGAATTCATTGAATATGTTTAATAAAATCTGTCTAATTTTAAATTCTAGAATCTCATTTTCACACTCTAATTGCCTCTACACTTATTTTTACTTCATTACTTAGAAATAAGTAACTTATTCATATTTACCAGCATATTTTCCTATGTACTTTGACCCTTTCTTTTTTTAAGTCAAAATACCCAACCCCCACACTATGGACCAAATGCACTACAGAGCCAAGCCTTCTTCCATTCACTTTTGCCCAGTTTCTTACTCCATGCCTATTTCCAACTCATACATATTCTGTTGAACTTGTTCCATATTCTGTTGAACTCATTCAAGATCCGAATACTAATAACAGCCTGCTTTAGTCAGCTCCCTAAGACTAAACATCTCAACTTTCCCAAGTTAAGGAATAATTCAGAAACTTACAGGTAAAATTGTTATCTTCTTGTTCCAGGCTTTTCTTTCATTCAAACAGGTTTATGACCTCTATTTTCTTTCAGTTTGGAATAAATTAGTTTTTCTTCCACAGTTGCTGTCTTAATGAAAAAAAGGGCTGACTATACAATAAGAAAGCCTAACCCTTTAAATGCCTGGGTGATTACATCCATACTGTTGAGTCATATTTATCATATTTCTGGATCTGAGATGAAGGTAAACACAGCTGTCAGCCAGGAGAAATCATGCTAGGTCATTTAAATCTTTCTTCCATATTAAAAATAAGTTGTTTTTGAAAAATTAAGATAACTTTGGTGAAAGTATTAGCTTTAGAATAATATTTGATGATACTAATAAAAGATATTACATAAGTTTAAATATGAAAAATATGCTTCTCAGAAGAATTCATATGTATATATAACTTTCTCTGCCAGTTAACCTACAAACCATAAGTATAGAGATTTAGTAATAATTTCATTTGTATTGTGTAGATGTTACCCAAATTCAAGTACATCATTATTTTTATATTTAAGTCAAGACAACAAATGGTTGTGTATTTCTCTATTTTCTAACTTGGTTTTATTAAAATATCAATACCCCAAGCCTTCTATCTGACTAGCATGTTGGCTATCATCTCAGTTTTACAAACTGAAAACTTGTACTTATCATATGTGTGAAATGCTAATCTGGCTTAGCAAATGGCTTTCTAAAACTCACCATGGCATTATGGTGTAATTACAAGTGTAGGCTTATAGTCCAAGATGACTGGGTTTATATTCTGACTGCACATTTGCTTAGGTACTTGACCTTGGGCAAACAACAACTTCCATATTTTCCTGGAAAATGGTGATGACAATAATAGTGAACTGTAAAGATCTGGTTTGCTGTGAAGATTATGTAAACTTAAATGAGAGGGCTAATCACATAGGAAGTCCACAGAAAGGGATTTCCATCACTTTAATTGAATATGATGACTTACCTGAATTTCCCTAGTATACCTTAGGAAAAAATTAAATATATACACTTTATTAATTTCATCTCACTTTCTTTTCACTTCTTCTTGGGGCATGTTTAAAAAAAAAAAAAACTCATCCAGGACTTATTTTTAATGTTACCCTTTCTCCTCTTTAAAAAAAAAAAAATGTAGTAAGAGGGATTGGTAACAAAGGTGAAGACAAGGAGATATAATTTCCCTAAGCACTAGTTCCAGCACATCTTCAAAATATATTTCATCAACATGACAAACTATCTTCTAAAATCACGAGAAGACAGCAGAATTAATGATTACTAATTCTTGATCTCGATCATTTTCATATAACATGAGAACCTCTTAATATTTAGAGTCTAATATATAAAATTCAGAGAGAATTGTTTTATATAAGGTTTCATTAATATATAAAATCTTATGAAAATAAGAATTTAATTTGTATAATGCCAAATCCACAATCTTAAATGGTAGTTACATGAATCAAACCTAAGATAATTCTGAAGCCACAGATAGAAATCAAAATAAGCCATAATTTTTTAAAAAGTGTTAACATTGGCTTTTTAAAAATAATATTGAAAGCTACATGTAGTAACCTCCTTAATCTTGGCAATTTTTGAGATGTTTAAAGCATTGCTGCAGATAGTTAGATTTTAGAAGGCAGATAGGTTGAATTTTCTGAAAAATCAATTATAAAAATGCATATTCCATCAAAATTTATCAGCAGTGAGAACATATATCATAGAAAATGGATGAAAAAAAAACAAGGTGAAAACTAGATTTAGAGAAACTAAGAGAGCAAGCAAAGCTGGGACTGCATTCAAATTAAAGATGACATGAGGAACCAATTCAACATTTTAGCAGATAGAGCCACTAGTGCACAGCAATACCCCCACCTGTTATGGATCAGAGTTTATCAGCCCAAGCGGTGCATCTCAGGTTTTATGGACAGAATCATTTCTCCAGCAGAATTTGATGGGTCAAAGGCAGTGAGCAGGAAATAAAGCAGCAGGAAACTATGGCAACTTCCCAGCATAAGAAGAAATACACTTTGTCACTCATCCATTGTTCTCCATAATGACTCTCCAACCCACAACACTATAACCTAACACTAGATGTCTTAGTGTTTAGTAAGATACAGTTGGAACCAACCCAGAATTTAGAATCAGGCAAATCTGGTTTAACTCCCTGCTACAATTCATAAGCTATTTTTCTTAAATCTGCCTATGCACTTTTGAGAAAGTTACTTAACCTTTATTAAACTAATTATTCTTTAATTGTAAAATGGAAACAAGCTTCATGCAGCTCATGTGAGAATTTGAGATCATGCCTCATGGAAAATGGACACTTCTCTCATTATGAAGCACGTTTAGACAACACTGACTAAAGTATCCACAAATGGGCATAAACATCTGTACTCAGGGTTTATTATTTGGGGGCTGATATTATTTGTAAAATACTTAAAATATTATTCTCTGGAACCTAAGTTATAGAAGAAAGGGCTATCACAAAACCAAAGTTTGCTGCCCATATTAATCTGAATATTATCAGCAGGACACCAAGATCAGTCAACTGACCCTAAGTTAGACTAGTTAGGTATTTTATGTTTCACAATTATAAACGTCACCTTACCTAATTCTGGCTAGAAAGATATTGAGGGGACTGTGCAGTGCAATCAGTTAAGTTTCTGGAGAAAATTTAAAACTTAGTTCACAATTGTGCCTTACCAGTGATAATATAAATAAAAACACTGTTTTTCTTCACGTGGTGAAGTGATGCTTTACAGAAAGGTATTTGAAATTAATTTAAAACAGATACAGATATGGCTCCTGGTGCCATAAGGAAGTGCAGATCTCTTCAAAATATCTCTAACAAATCCTTTTTTTTGCTTTGTTTTTAAGATTTTATTTATTTATTTATGAGAGAGGCAGAGACACAGGCAGAGGGAGAAGCAGGCTCCATGCAGACGTAGGACTCTGTCCCAGGTCTCCAGGATCATGCTCTGGGCTGAAGACAGTGCTAAACCACTGAGCCATCCAGTCTGCCCACTAACAAATCCTTTTAAAAATAAATTGATATCTTTCATTTTTAGGTTAGTTTTAAAAACTTATATTGTCACTTAAAGCTCTAGCCTATGTTACTTCGTTAGAAATAACTACTGTTCTGAAGTTTATATATATATCTTTTCAAAATGATTGTTGTATTTGTGTTGAATATAAAGGTATCTCTGAATATCATTTATTGTTGAATAAATGTACATAATTAAATAGAAACAAATTTAAAAATTATATTTTTGCTGCCCAGTGTGTCCAGTTTTACAAAAATTATTTCCAGGTAACAGTTTTTGCTATTATGAGTTTTGTCTTTTAAGTTCATATTTTAACAACTTATTCCCAATTTAAAAAATATAATCTATTTTTAAGTATTGATCTTTCATTCACCAAACCTTTTTGAGTCTCTTTATTGTATAGTAATGTGGCAGTATATCCTCTTCAAATTTATCTGAGTTTTTACCTTTGTAGTCATTTTATAATGACTAAATTTATCAGTTTATTATTTAATCAATAATATCTATTTCTCTTAATTTGTTTCACTGACTACATTGAATACTGTTGAAAAAAGTGGTATTGGCAAGAATTTTCCCATGTTACAAAATTAAATCAATCACTGCTAATGTCAGTTGATTCTATTAGGTATGATGTTGAAAAAGCTATGGAAATAGAAATACAGAGAATAGTTGGAAGGAGAGAAAGGTTTAGTTTACAAAAAGTTTTGCTTTTCATTTTGTTAATCACCAATAAGATTTGAATATTGCCAACTGTTTTTAGCAACTATCTAGTCATTGTAATCATATTGATTATATGATTTTTCTACTTTAATGTTGAAACTTGTATTAATGGGTTTTCTATTGCTTACAAGCAAGTCTAGTCATGTATCTTTTTTTTGAGCTATTATCGAATTCCTTTTGTCAATGTTATAGGATTTTGCATTTATATCCAGAGTTATATTAATCTATGATCTTCCTTTCCCAATTTAATCACTTTCTTGTTGCAAAGTAATATTATACCCAGTAAATCAATTTGTGAATCTTCCGTTTTATCAATTATCTAGAGAGCTTATAAAAATTAGGGCATATCTTTCTTGATATGAGGTTGCCTATGAAAACAACTGTGTTTGGAATCTTGGCTAGGGGAAATTTGGACTCAGGAATGCCTTTGCTCATTTTTTTTTAATTCTTCTTAAAATGGGACTTTTAGGTTATATTTTCAGAGAAGTTAATCTTTTCATCTAATCGTTCAAGTTTAGTGGTACAAAGCTGTTTATTGCATTTCCTTGTAATTTTTAGTTTTATTTTTCATATAGTTTTATTTCATTTTTTTGAGAGAAAGAGAGGGCAAGCATACGTGCACATGCACAGGCAGGGGGAAGGGGCAGAGGGAGAGAATATTTTATTTTATTTTAATTCAATTAATTAACATAGAGTATATTATTAGTTTCAGAGGTAGAGCTCAGTGATTCATCAGTTACATACAACACCCAGTGCTCATTACATTACACGCCCTCCTCAATGCCCATCACCCTGTTAGCTTATCCCCCCACCAACCTCCCCTCAAGCAATGCTGTTTGTTTCCTAGAGTTCAGAGTGAGAAAGAAAATCTTAAGTAGACTCAATGCTGTGCTGGAAGCCCCATGCAGGGCTCGATCTCAAGGCTCAGAGATCATGACCTGAGCCAAAAATCAAGAGTCAGAAGCTTAACCAACTGAAACACCAGGGTATCCCTATTTCCATTTTTAAACAAATTGTAACTTCCCTTTCTTTTGATTAATATTGAATATAATTTGATTTTATTGGTCTTTTAAGAAGCCAGCTTTTGGTTTTGATAATTTTTGTCTATTTGATAATCTTGTCTTTTTGATAATTTTTTGTTATATTAAGTTCTGTTATTAGCTTTATTCTGTTTTGATGCTTCCTTCTTTAGCTTCATCCAACATATGCTTTTTGTAGCTTAAGTTGACACTTTTTAAAAAAATCTAAAATGCAAAAGAGAAAAGACTATATCAACTGACTTCATTATGAAACAAGAAGTAATATCCCACAGTTAGCAAATGCACAACAAAGCATTTTTTCCTCGTGTCATTGCCAATGCACAGAAACTCATTTGGAGTTTTTTAGCTCATGAGGTTAAATGTAGTGTGCATTTTCTCATTTGGAGTTTTGTGACGTGTGAGATTAAATGTACTGGGTAATTTATTAGCCAAGTTTTCATCATATTTTACAAACTTAATATACAGTTTTTTAAAATCTGTTTTCTAGTGTTTTCACTAATGCAGAAAGTATAGGTCTGTATTTTTCCCATAGTGGCAGTCTTCTTTAGTTATTACAGTTATTCTGTATACCCATAATTAAAAAAAAATTGAAGTATGGGACTGAAAGTTGATATGATTTTTGCAAGGTCACTGAGGAAGTTTTATTTCAATATAAATAAAATCTAATATATTTGGAAAACACGCTTAACCTAATTGTCAATGTTCCAAATATTGTAGATCAATTTTTTTTAAACACTAAGGTAAGAAAATTATCTATCGAAAAACAGAAAATGATCTATGGAAAAATACACTTCAAAAATTCCATTTGCTTTAGAGATTCACAATACACATTAGCATATCAAAGGCACTGGGAATTCCTATTGTAGGTTAAATGAAATAAAATCAAATGAAACTCTTTGTTGTTTAAACTCTTAGTTGTTTAATGCAGTGTTTTCCAATATATTTGAATATAGAACTTTTCTCTTTTTTAAAGATTTATTTATTTATTTATTTATTTATTTATTTATTTATTTATGAGAGACACAGAAAGAGAGAGACAGAGACATAGACAGAGGGAGAAGCAGGTTCCATGCAGGGAGCCCGATATGGGACTTGATCCCAGGACTCCAGGATCATGCCCTGAGCCAATGGCAGATGCTTAACCGCTGAGCCACCCAGGTGTCCCTAGAATAACTTTTCTGAGAACCACCTTTAAAAAGTGCTTGCGAAAACACAGATGCTGCATAGAACATAGTTTAGAAAATACTGAGTTAATTCAATGATGTCTCTTCCTTGTCTTCAACATTTACATAATCTCTATACTGACGAAATAAATAAAATCCTTCATCCTCACCAGATGCTTTAAGAAATCAGGGAAATATCAGAAAGGGAGACAGAACGTAAAGACTGCTAACTCTGGGAAACGAACTAGGGGTGGTGGAAGGGGAGAAGGGCGGGGGGTGGGAGTGAATGGGTGACGGGCACGGGGGTTTATTCTGTATGTTAGTAAATTGAACACCAATAAAAAATAAATTAGAAATCAGGAAATAAGACAAATGGGTATACTAGCTGAATCCTAGAATTAAGCAGACATACCTACCAAATTACAACAGTACCGGACCAAGGGAGGCTTCTTACCATATGGAGAGAGCTGGCCCTGGAAGAAAAATGAAGACCAGCACTCTGTGAACAGGTGAGTTTCCATGGCATTTAGAAGGCTGAAGTTGAACCAGCCCTCCTAGTTTTTCTTCCACAATATGGACTACATCCAGAAAAATCACTCCAACTTCCCAGAGGAGGTAGACTGAGTACATTGGTAGAGAAAGACCATGTGTTATACAAATTGGGCTATCTTAAGCAAAGAAGGAAATATCACTACTTAGGAAGAATGCTTTCTTAATATCCCTCAGCTATTAGTTCTCTTAACCTATTAGACTAATCCTTACTCCTAGATCATCCTGGTGTATGTTCAGGCCCTTTGAGAGAGGGAATCCATGTTACATTATCGTATATATACGTATATATATGTCACTGCTTCTTTGGAGCCCTTCCTGTTTACACATTTGACTGTTTAGATATTGGCCTCCAAACTTCAAAAATGACTCATAAGAGCACATTAAATCCAAGGCCATCATTTGTCAAGAATGAAAAATGTTTTCTTATTCTATCTTTTATCTTAAATTATGTCCAGCCACATTCATTAATATATCAGAATCTCTTCAATTCGATTAAATGACAGTTGAAAATGTCTAATCACAAAATGCATAAAGATATCCATCCCTTCTTGAAAAGTTTCATTGTAGACAAGACTTCTCACAAGATCTTATTTGAGACACCTTTTGTTCCTGTGGTAGGCTAAATGAGCCTCCCCCCACCAAGATGACTACATCTTAATCTCTGGACCTATGGATATATTACTTATATGGCAATAGTGGCTTTGGAGATTTGATTAAGAGTCTTGAGATGGGGAGATTATGGACTATACAGGTAGACTCAATATAATCACAAGGGTCCATATAAGAGAGAGATAGGAGGTTCACAGTAGAAAAGAGCTGGGATAATGAACGCAAAATTGGAATGATATGCTCTGAAGATGAAGGAAGGGTCTATGAGTTAAGAAATCAGGCAGGCTCTAGAAGCTGGAAAAGGCAGAGAACAGATTCAGCACTAGAGTCTCCATAAGGAAAGTTACTGTGTTAGCCCTTGATTTTAACCAAGAAGACTCATTTCAGACTCTGACCTCTAGAACTGTAAGATAATAAATTGGTCTTCTGTTAAGCCACTAGATGTGTGGTAATTTGTTACAGTTGGCAATAGCACACAAATACACTTCTGACTCAGTGTATTCAAATCACCTCCTGTGAGCTATGGTTTCATGATTTTTAGTCTGCATTGAAGCTGAGCTTTGTCTAATATATGGCCCTTAAAATACCTTGTGGGGAAAAAAAAACATCTTTAGTGTGTGCCCCACAAAAATGTCTGTGATTGTCGCTTGTTAGGAAATCATTTAAGCCTAAGATATATGCCTACTAAGGAATGCTTTCTCCTTGTCTTACATTTCCCTCAGCTGCAAAATCTCCTTCAGCAGATTTCTGAATGGAAGCTGATACTGATGCTCCTGAAATCTCTTTACAGATGGTTTGAGAGCCAATAAGCCTGCTGTGTGCTCTAGAGGTCATAGTCTTTAATTCTGTGTTCATTTCAAAAAAAATTCTCAGGCAAGTTCCCTCAGGCAGCAGATAATACCTGCACCACCACACTAATTATACCCATGAATTTAAGGTTGACCTCTCCAAAGTTTTATTCCTTGACTCGAATGCAGAACAGAAGTTGGGGCTCCTAATTTTACACAGTCAGGCTAGGCTTTGGGGCTAACAAAATAAAAGGGAAAGTTTGACTGCTTTGTAGTAACTGGGAAAACAGCCCCTGGGCATTTAAATCCTATATTCATAGACCTCTCTAAGGAACTCATTAAAAGCCCCCTCATGTATATCCTAGAGTTGCTCCCCTTTAGTCTAGACTTAGCCCAAGTCAATGATTCTTAGAAAAGTTGTGTTTCAGCTCAGACTGCAACCTGAGGCACAGCCAGCCAGCTGGAAATCTTGTTCAGGGCTCTTACCCCTACTTCATCTTTAGATTAGCATATTCTTTTTATTAAAAAAAAAAAAAAGATTAGCGTATTCTTACACTTTTGCTCTTAGGAGATGAGATTTTTGTACTTGTTTTATAAGGATGGAGGCCTCCATGAAAAAAGCCATGGATCTATGGACAGAGTCAACATAAGCACAGTCACAACCAAGATTAGATATAGAGTGGCCATTTTACCCCTCACAACTACAAAATCCCACCTAGCCTATGATCAGTATTGAAGAGCTGTTAAAATCTCAGTTTGCTGTTCATACAGGGAAGCCCAAAGTCACAACAAAACCTCTCCACATCTGTAAATTCCACTGCCTTTTTCTATCCCTTGATTTTCTGAGAAGGTGCACCAAATATTGGGAGCTTTTAATGATAAAATAAATACCACCTATATTAACCTTTCAATTTCTGAACCAAGAGAGGAAAAAGTCCAATACCGTAGAAACTAAAATATCACCTTTTTTGTTGGTCGAGTTTAGTTTGGGAGACAGAACTTCATAAGAGATTGAAATGCACCTGGTACCTGAGCCCCTAACTGGGCAATTATAATCCTCTAGTCACAGCAGGGCTGGCCTCATTCAGGAGGCTGGGCCCTGGAGTAGAATAAGAGAAAGTGTGCTTACTGCAGGCTGGCTGGCTCCCTAAGAGGAAAGGATAGTGCCAGGTCAAGCATGCACAGATTACTCTTCCTAAATTCACTGCCTGTTTTGTCACTTCCCCTCAGGCCCCAGAGACAGAGTGAGTGGAAGGAATGTGAAGTTGAGATGAATTTCCATTGGAAAAACATACCAGAGTTGGAGAAGCTTTCCTCTTGACAGTTACTCAAAATAAAAAGAAATGACAGCTTTATCAGAAAATTCACTTGGTACAAAATAGTACTCAGTACAAAACATTCAGTTGTGTGGCCCAACATCTGTCACTATGCTATTCATCTTTGATGTATCTGGTAATTTTTATTGGTTAATTGTTCTGAGACAAGGTCTCAATAAGTACTTTTTGGTTATGATGATAGCGTTTCTAAAAGTGAGGCCCCATGCCAGCAGCTTTTAATCCATTTTGTATTAAGAATGGAGTCAGCCATAAACTTGAAACCATGAGTTTTCTGAAAAATCAAATAATATATGCATGAGAATCAGCAAGTCTCCTGCTAAATTTTACTCCCCTGGGAACCACTGCTTGGCAACAACTGAGTTTTGGAATAGAAAAGACTTATTATGTTTGAGCCCACCTTCATCAATTATTTGCTATGTGATATTTGACAAGTTACATAATCTGTTGTGCCTTAGTTCCTCAAATGTGAAAAGGGAATAATACCTACTTCGTAGATTCACTATAAGAATATCATGTTATAACAGGGCTATCGTCTAAACTCAACAAGGTCCTCATAAATAACATTTATTTCATTTCTCTGCCATTATTAACCTTTTGATAAGTGTAAAGACATAGCAGCACACACTCGCTGGAGCCTGCTCATAATCTGAGTTTACCCTCTCTGCTACAGAGTGATTATTTCACTTAACAATGTCCCCAAAACCACCTGCAAAAATGAAGAAGTGAAGAGATCTGATCTGTGGTTTTATAACCTCCAATACTGCAAAATCTATGAATATCTTTAATGTCTTCTCTACTAACCTCCATAGTCTCTGTCTTACTAATTGCCAAATGGACTGCGTCTGCTTCTAGAAGAGGGTTGTTATGGATAGTTTGCCTCAACCAACCTACAACTGAAAACCGCAGAAAGACAGCAGAAGTAGAATAGCCCTCCACCCCACCCCACCATTTATGTGGTTAAATTAAAAAAAAAATCTTATCACCTATTTGCACATTTTCACTCACTTTTCCCATCAAATTATCTGTCCGGCATACAGTGGTTTGTCCTTTCTTTACTTCATATTAAATTTTGCAGCCAGTCCTGTACTTCAACTTCACATAACCACTCAATCTTTGGTTGTCTCCAATGATACAAGATTTTATCTTGCAACATGTCTCCAGTTTTGTCAGAGTAAAGAGCAAGACTTTGGCCTCAGGCATGATCAGGGCTTGAGACTTACCTGAGCTTTCAACCTGTGGAGTTATCAATTTCCTCATTCCTAAATGGGGATCACAATTCTCATAAGGATTTTAGTGAGGTTTAACAAGGTAATAAATGTAAAGTTCTTATTACTATCTCTGACACATGGTGAGTACTCAATAAATGTTAGCCTGTTTTAAATTCCGTGTGTATGTATGAAGTTTAACTTAATTATAGTGGACCACATCTTATTAATGTCAAAATAGCTTAGATATGAAATATTATCAAAATATCACTGCTAGGAGAGAGTGTATCATGATGATTAGGTAGAGACTTTGATTCTAGGGCTGAATCCTCAATCTACTCTTTTTTTTAATATATTGAAGTATAATTGAAATACAATATCCTATTAGTTTCAGGTGTACATCATAGTGATTCAATAATTTTATACATTACAAAATGATCTCCTTGCTAAGTGTAGTTACCATCTGTCACTGTGCCAAATTATTATAATATTATTGACTATATTCTCTATGCCCTATATTACATCCCCATGGCTTCTTTATTTTATAACAGGAAGTTTGTACCTCTTTATCCATTTCCCATATTTTGCCTGCTTGCCAATTCCTCCCCACTATGATAACCTCCATTTTGTTTCCTGTGTCTCTGAGTCTGTCTTTTGTTTTATTTGTGCATTTGTTTCTTTTTTTTTTTAGATTCTACTTTATAAGTGAAATTATGCCATATTTGCCTTTCTCTGTTTGACTTATTTCACTTAACATTATGCTCTCTAGGTCCATCCATGTTGTTGCAAATGGCAGCATTTCCTTCTTTTTTATGGACAAATAATACACTATTGTGTGTGTGTGTGTGTATCATGTCTTTATTCATCTATTCATCTATCAGTGGGCACTTGGGTTGCTTCCATATCTTTGCTATTATAAATAATGTTGCATCTGTAGGAGTGCATAATCTCTTTGAATTGCAGTTTTGTTTTCTTCAGACAAATACCCAGTCCTGGAATTGTTGGACCCTATGGTAGTTCTATTTTTTTTTAATTTTTTGAGGAACCTCTATCCTGTTTTCCATAGTGGCTGCACCAATCTACATTCCCAGCAACACTGCACAAGTGTTGTCTTTCTCCATATACTTGCAATACTTATTTTTTGTCTGTCTCATAATAGTCAATAGGACAAAAGAGGCAAGAGAGTACAATGGGAAAAACTATCTCTTCAATAAATGATGTTGAGAAAACTGGACACCTACATGTAAAAGAATGAAACTATATTACAGCATATACAAAAATAAATTCAAAATGGATTAAAGACCTGAGTGTAAGACCTGAAACCATAAAACTCCTAGGAGAAAACATGGACAGTAAACTATTTGACACCAATTTTCATAATACTTCTTTTGAATGAGTCTCTTCAGGCAAGGGCAACAAAAGCTAAAATAAACAAATAGGATTACATCAACTAAAACGCTTTTGCAGAGTGAAGGAAACGACAAAACAAAAACCCAACCTGCTGAATGGCAGAAGATTTACAAATTATACATCCAATAAGGGATTAACATCCAAAATATATACAGAATTTGTGCAACTTAACATTGAAAAAAAAAAAAAAACAACCTGATTTAAAAATGGGCAGAGACTTTAGAATAAACATTTTCCCAAACTACTCTCTGACTAGCTGAGAGATCTCATACAATATAGTTGGCCTCTATGTGTATCAGTTGCCTGACCTATAAAAAAAGGGGCATTTAGTAAATAATTAATGGGTTTGCTTTCAACTCAGAAAAGTACTTGGCACATAAGCATTTAATAAGCATTTCAAATAATTCCTTTGATGGAAAAAATGATGTAAATACTCGTCACCATTATAAAATTGAAGACAGTCTCTATATTTTCTAATTTAGAATACATATAATATTCAGCAAATACTGCATTTCTAAACTTAAAAACTGTAATAATATACTTTTACAGAACTTCAGTTTTATCTTTATTTCACCTGCTACTTCACCATTAAGGTATAGAAATTCAACAGACTTCTGGACATTGATTTTGTATCCTGCAACTTTACTGAATTCATTTATCAGTTCTAGTAGTTTTTTGGTGGAGTATTTAGGGTTTTCTCTACATAGTATTATGTCAACTCATAGTGAGAGTTTTGCTTTTTCTTTACCAATTTGGATGTTTTTATTTCTTTATGTTGTCTAATTGTTATGGCTTCGGACTTCCAGCACTATGTTGAATAAAAGTGGGGAGAGTGGATATCCTTGTCTTGTTCCTGACCTTAGGGGAAAAGCTGTCAGTTTTAACACATTTTGAGTATGATATTAGCTGTGGGTTTTTCATGAACGACCTTTTATTATGTTGAGATAAGTTCCCTCTAGACCTACTTTGCAGAGGGTTTTTATCATGAATGGATGTTGTACTTTGTCAAATGTTTGTTTTGCATGTATTAAAATGATCGTATGGTTATCCTTTCTCTTATTGATGTGACTTATCATGTTGATTGTTTTGCATATATTAAACTATCCTAATGTTCTGGGAATAAGTCCCACTTCATTGTGGTGAATGACTTTTTTAACCTATTGTTGGACTCAGTTTGCTAATATTTTGAGAATTTTTGTATCGATACTCATGAGAGATACTGGCTTGAAGTTCTATTTTAATAGTATCTTTATCAGGGTGATTGTGGCCTTATAAAATGGATTTGGAAGTTTTGCTTTCCTTTGTGTTCTTTGGAATAGTTTAAGAAGAATGAGTATCAATTATTTAAATGTTTAGTAGAATTTCTCTGTGAAGCTATCTGGTTCTGGACTTTTGTTTTGGGGGAGAGTTTTTTTATTTTTTGATGACTGATTCCATTTCCTTGCTGGTGATTGGTCTATTGAAATTTTCTATTTCTTTTGGCTTCAGCTTTTGTAGGTTATATCTTTCTGGGAATTTATCCATTTCTACTAAGTTGTCCAATGGTGGCATACAGGATTTTATAATATTCTGTTATAATTGTATTTCGGTGACATTGGTTATTATTTCTCCACTTTTAGTAGTAATTTTGTTTATTTGGGTCATCTCTCTCTCTCTCTTTTTAATGAGTCTTGCTAGAGGTTTATCAATTTTGTTGACCTTTTCAAAGAATCAGCTCCTGGTTTCATTGATCTGTTCTATTGTTTTAGTTTCTATATCACTTATTTCTGCTCTAATTTTTGTTATTTCCTTCCTTTTGGTGGACTTTGGTTTTTCTAGCTCCTCTAGGTGTAGGTTTATTTATTTGGGATTTTTCTTGCTTTTTGAGGTAGGCTTGTGTGGCTATAAACCTCCCTCTTAGAATGGAACCACAAAAGAGCTTGAATAGCCAAAATAATCTTGAAAGAGAAAGACAAAACTGAAGGTATCATAATTCCAGATTTCAATTTATATTACAAGGCAGAAGTAATTAAAACAGTATGGTACTGGCATAAAAATAGACATAAAGCAATGGAATAGAACAGAAAACCCAGACATAAGCCCATAATTATATGACCAATTAATTTTCAACAAAGAAGAAATGAATATACAATGGGAAAAAGTCTCTTCAACAAATGGTTTTAGGAAAACTGGACAGCCATATACAAAATGTTGAAACTGGACCCCTTTCTTTCATCACACACAAAGATAAACTCAAAATGGATTAGAGACCTAAATGTGAGATCTGAAACCATAAAAATCCTTGAAGAGAGCACAGGCGATTTTCTAACATCAGCATAGTAGGATGCCTGGGGGCTCAGTAGTTGAGCCTCTGCCTTTGGCTCAGGGTGTGATCCTGGAGTCCCAGGATTGAGTCCTGCATCAGGTTCTCTCCATGGATCCTGCTTCTCTGCCCTCTTCCTATGTCTCTGCCACTCTCTCTGTGTCTCTCATGAATAAATAAATATGTCTTAAAAAAATCGGCCATAGCAACATTTTTCTAGATACGTCTCCTGAAGCAGGGGAAATAAAGGCAAAAATAAACTATTGGAACTTCATAAAAATAAAAAGTTTCTGCACCCTGAAGGAAATAATCAGCAAAACTAAAAGGCAACATACTGAATGGGAGATGATATTTGCAAATAACATATCCCTATAAGGGTTAAAGAACGTATACAACTAGGGATGACTGGATGGCTCAGTGGTTGAGTGTCTGCCTTCAGCTCAAGGCGTGATCCCGGGATCTGAGATCGAGTCCAAGGCTGGGTTCTCTGCAAGGAGGCTGCTTCTCCCTCTGCCTAAGTCTCTGTCTCTCTCTCTGTCTCTGTCTCTCTCTGTCTCTCTCTCTCATGAACAAATAAATAAAACCTTAAAAAAAAACTTACACAACTGAACACCAAAAAAAACAAATAATCTAATTAAAAATGAATGGAAGACATGAACAGACATTTCTCCAAAGAAGACATACAAATACAGGGCAAACAGACACATAAAAAGAAGTTTATCATCACTCATCATTAGGGAAATGCAAAACAAACCAAAATGAGGTATTACCTCATACCTGTCAGAATGGCTAAAATCAAAAACCACAAGAAGTAAAAAGTTTTGGTGAGGATGTGAAGAAAGGGGAACCCTCTTGCAGTGTTGGAGGGAATACAAATTGGTTCAGCCATTGTAGAAAACAATATGGAAGTTCCTCAAAAAAAATTAAAATGGAACTACCATAGGATCCAGGAGTTGCACTACAGGATATTTGCCAGAAAAATACACAAAGACTAATTCAAAGGGTACATGCACCCCTATGTTTATAACACCATTATTTACAATAGCCAAACTATGGAAGGAGCTCAAGGATAGTCCTGAGGGAAATAAGTCAGTCAGAAGAGACAAATTCTGTATGATCTCACTCATATGTGGAATTTAAGAAAACAAACAAGCGAAGAAAAAAAGAAAAAGAGAGAGAGAGAGAGAGGCAAACCAAGAAACAGACTCTTAACTATAGAGAACAAACTGATGGTTACCAGAGGGGAGTTTGGTAGGGAGAATGTATGAAATAGGTGATGGGGATTAAAGTGTATACATCATGATGAAATAACATAAAATAAAAAAATTGGCTAAACCATTAAAACTTTAAAAATAATAATACTTATAATAGGTGCAATGTATACTTATTTTACATTGCTTTATCTTCTCAAGAGAATGCTGTATAAAGGTTAGGGATAAAATGTTCTAAGATTTAACCTATACTTCCACAACCATTTTCTCTATTTAGAGATGAAATAGCAATTCCACTTCACAATGTCTTCTATTTAATATTCATATTATGTGTATAAAGATGCAAAAAGTGCTTTCATGATATATCAATGGTGCTTAGTATTTCAAATTTAGAGTCAGATAAAAGCTCTAGATGGATGAGGGAAAACAACATGATTATAACTTATAAATAACTCTAATCATACTACTGATACACACACATCCTCTCACTTTGTTTGTAGTTGAATTGAGAGAAATTAAGAAGTATAGAAAACATTGTCCAATAGAAATTAAATGTGAGCCACAAAGGCAAATTATATATTTTTACATTTTCTAGTAGATACATTAAATAAGCAAAAAATCATATGCTTGTGAAATGGGTTTTAATATTCTGTTGGAATATAAGCAATGCAAAATATTATTTCAACATTTAATCAAATTTAATACATTTTACAATATTAAATAATTCAGTATTAATTAACATATCAATTAAATTTAAATTTATTACACTAATTTTTAAAATTTATTAAATGAATATTAAATACAACTAATGAGGTATTTTCTATTATTTGTTTTATACTAAGTCTTCAAAACCTGGTGTATATTTCATACTTAGAGTCCATTTTAAGTTGATTTAGCCCACATGCTGGTACTCAATAGCTACCTGTAGCTAGTAGCTGCCAACTTGGGCAGCACAGGCTAGAAAAAGTTTCTCTGAAGTGAGATATAGATGTAAAGCACTTCAAATAATCATAACCTCTTCTGCTTCAAACTCTACTTCTTCTGTAGTTCAGAAAAAATAATTCCATTGAGGTTTTCAAGTTGCTGTCTCGACTTTCATACATTCTAGTCTGAAAAAAAAAAAAGTATTTTTTGTGCTAAAACTGGAAGAAAAAATATATATCTGAAAATGGCCAAATCCAATATATTTAAACATTGTCCAATAGCAAACAGGATTATACAAAATATATACAAGACTTATTAGATAATTTTAAGAAATGCTTAAAGGTAGACAAGAACACCTTTTCAAAAATATAATGGTTTACACTAATGCCTTCCAACCGATTCCCAGACTGTGTTTTATGATATAATTGAGATCCATATATCCATTGGCCTTTCAATGTCACTGACGGTATTTCATAGACTCTAATATCTCAAATTCTAGTAATAAATGCTCACATTATTTGCAAACCTACACTGCAACTTGCAGACCTGGGAATCAGCTACGACTAGCTCTGCTGCCTGCAGTGCAAAGAAAACATTGCTTTTCATGTGGCTCATTCTGAGTTTTGAACTGAGGGCAACTTAGGTTTTTTTCATCTTAAAAAGTTTGTTAACCTCTCCAAGAAACCAAATCTGCTTTTTAACTACTTCTCTTGTGTCTTAAAATATCCTTTTCATCATATTTTATTCCCTTTCATACCAACACTTCTGCCTGGAATCCTTCTTAGCTGGCTGATCTTGAGAGAGTAGAAGCTTCAAACACTCCATTGAACTTTTTTTACCCTTAAAACAAGAGCTGAGACAGACATATGAAATCTTTAGACCATTCTTTTAGAGCTTGCATTTCATCTGCAAAGCAAAATACACAGTAGGCCCTTAAGCCTGTACTCTGGGCATTTGGCAGAAACATAATTGTCTCTTCTGCATCTATACAATCTTGGGAAAACTCATCTACCTTCTTAAAATCACATAATTCTTAAATGTTCACAACTCAACAAATGCATTATTTGTAGTCTTGATGTTTCTTTTAAACTCTACAACCCAGTAGCCTTTTGATTCTCTGAACATGTTTCTCTCAGGCACCTCAAAAATAGGGAGACCAATCATCCTAGTTATCCAGACACTGTCCCAATTTTATCACCAGAATGTCCGTGTCCTGGCAAACTTCTTAGCTTAGTTACCTGGGACAGTTGGAAACTCTTAATGTGTCCAACCTTGATTATATGATGATCTTCAATCCAACTCCTGAATTTTTAGAAGTCACAAAATCCACATAGTCATGCATATTGTGAAAGCAACACGAAATTCCTTTCTCTTCTTGTATTTATTCTTTCATTTGTTCAAGTCACATTTATTGACTATCAACTAGGGATTAATCAATTAAAAAAAAGGCCAAATAATCTGTGCTTTTACAGAGTTCACATTTCATTGTAGAGGCAGAAAACAAAAAGAAAAATAATATATAAGTTCTTATAAATAGTGATAATAACAAAAAAAAAAACGGAGAAGAGGAGGATGGGAAGTACAATGTGTAGGTGTAGAAACTTCCTGTAGTTGTAGTACCAAGGCATCCACCCCTTTCCACTAGATTTCTCTGATTCATGGAAAGCTAACCCCATCATTTGATTCAAGGGGACACTTATTTGTATAGGTCAATTATGATAGTCCCAAACCCATTGCCAATGTCAGTGGATACCAAACTAAATACAATTAACTCATAACATTCCCCTGGAAAATCCAGGTTTGAACACATGGCACAATTAATCTGATGGATTTGCATTCCAATATTGTATGAGAAGTTAGACTTCAACATAGAAACATATTTTCCAGCATCTATGAGCAGCCAGATGTTGTCAGTTGAGAAAAGAAACCAACACACAAAGCTTAGAACAATAATTAAATAACAGAGCCAGAGACTATTTCCTATCACAAGCAGAGGCTACTATATTTTGTAACATTTTTTTAAGTGACGTAAAATATGGCTTTATTGTCAAAGCCAGTTGTCTTTTGGATTTCTATTACTGGCTACATAAGTGGTATCGACTCACTACCCTCAATAACTATTCATGTATTTTTTTTGTATCTGGAATGTATTTTTTAAATTCTTTACATAGGTGACCACCAGAACCAGCACATTTAAGATTTTTTTTTCCCAAAATCACCTCAGCCTAGGTTAACTGTTTTTCTCCTATTTTTCTGTAGTACCATAATAAAGAATGAATCACACACTGCAATTGTGTGTTTATGTAAATTTTATTACATCTAAATCAGAGGAAATTGATTTAATTATGATTAAGAAACCTCTATCTTTAATATTCTCTGATTCAGTTATACAATCATATTTTAAACTCTAAGAATTGATAGATAAAACCTCCACCTTAGTCTTAGACTATAAATTTTAGCTATTTTATTGTACACCAAGGAAAGATAAAATTTAATCTTGCCTCACAGTTACCACTTATATATTTTGACAACCAAATATAAACCTATTTTTTTTTCTACTGAATGTGATAGGTTTCTATTTACTGTGAACACAGATTCAAAATTATTTTCTTATGACACAGATTTGGAAAGTCAGTTATGACACGTATTTCTTTTTAGGAAAACACATAGGTAATTTTCAAGTTTTTAAGTTGTTTTAAATATAAAGATTTTCTTCCCCCAAAAGGTAAAGTTTTAAGTCCACTTAAAAATATTTCCTACATTGGTGCCTGGACAGCTCGGTCCATTAAACCTCCAACTCTTGATTTCAGCTCAGGTCATGATTTCAGGAGCCTGAGATTGAGCCCTGTATTGGGTTCGCTGGTCAGTGGAATGACTGCTTAAGGAGTCTCTCTCCTTCTCCCTCTTCTCTCTCTCTAAAATAAATTAATCTCTAAGAAAAGTACTAACATTTCTTCCAAGTCACATATATTCATAAGCAAAATTGGTGGCACATTAAAATTTTTATAACCGTAAAAGATACACCAAAAATATATTTTCCCCTTTTAATATGATTTTGGCACATCAAGACTCATATCTGAACATTTTATTTTTGTTTCCCCAGCAAGGGTCCTTCCCTAAAACTCTGCTGTGTCCTCAAGTTCACATTGAAACTTGCATAGGATTTAACCTGAAAATGAGAAAAATATGCAAATGCATTTCTTCCTGGAAAGAGGCCTGTAAGAAACAGGTTCTGCAATCTTATATTAATAAAACTAAAAATAAGGGGGAGAGGACAGGTAATTTGTGAAGGAAGCAGTAAAATAATTATTCAGATTGACACAAGGAAAATACAGTAAAGTTCTCACACCAATCTAAACTGAATTTTAGCTAGAACTTCAAGATCTATTTCTCTCCTTACAGAAACATATCTATAGTAAGGTTATGATTTCTTCATTGCATGTGTTTTGCTCTACTTGCCTCAAGACATCAGTACTTCAACAGCTTACCTTCTACATTTAGGAAGACAAATGGGAAATTCCACAGGGACCGGAGAAGAATAGAATCCCCCAGAGAATGTCAGGAATATCATGCTTATGTCTGATAAGTGGCTATTGAGTGAATTAAAGAACTTAACCCATTGAAATGGTTTAGGTAACAGTGAAGGTAGATGCCATTTGCAATCATATTTCATATTTATGTGCATTTCTCAATTTTGATGTCTAAATTATAACTGGCAGTAATAATGAGAAAGTAGCATCAGACGCATGGAATAGATCTAGGAAAATGGTTTTAAGTTTAACCTATAAATCTATAATACTTATTCCATAATAACTGTACTTAAGCTTATTGAAGAAAGCCCAGTGTAGAGACCTGGGTGGCTCAGCAGTTGAGCATCTGCCTTCTGCTCCCGTCGTGATCCTGGGGTTCTGGAATCAAGTCCCGCATCTGGCTCCCTGCAGGGAGCCTGCTTCTCCCTCTGCCTGTGTCTCTGCCTCTCTCCCTCTCTCCCTCTCTCTCTCTCTCTCTCTCTCGATTAAATAATAAATAAAACTTTTTTAAAAAGAAAAAAATTCCAGTGTGGTGTTTATAAGCAGACAAAACAGAAAATGCCATTTTTGTTGTTGCTATTTTGGGTTTTGTTTTTTGTTTTGTTTTGTTTTGTTTTGTTTTTGCGTTTTTTGGAAAAGGAGCCAATGCAATGGCTAGACTTTACTTAAAAGAAGGAACTTTACACACAGCACATTTTGAGTATGTTAGTACAAAAACTGAAGTGGGCCAACTGTGTGGCACCAGCTTGTAATGGATTCCACAGCTAGAGCATGGCTGGGTCTCCCTTTGTACAGCCACAACCAGATGATGGCACTATTATCCTTTCCACAGATGGAGCCTACTAGTCACTTGTTGGTGACAGATGTGACTAAATTAGGGTTTTCCTCAGTGCCCGAAACTGTGTTTGGAGCTAGAATATTGATTGTATGTATCCAGTTTCTTCCATACAACTATCATGACCTCCCTCTCCAGCCCAGTCACCTGCTTATCATCGTTAGGAACACCACCTCCACAGGCCATGGAGCCCACCATGAGGTAGTTGGCCAGCATTCCAACTGAGGGCTTGCTTGGCCAGCACTCCAACTCCACAAAGTAACCTTGAAGCCATACACCCACTATAAACAGTAGCATATCCAGAAAAGGGCTCTAGAAAACGAAATGTCTTTGCAAGGTATTAATCTCTCACTCCAATCTTCCTAATCTCAGTTGTAAATGCTTAATCAATTTCTTTTAAGCATTTTTATATTTATTTCTTTTCCTGTTTTCTAACAGCTTGTATTTCTTGATTTATCAATTTCAAAACTGTCAAATTACTCCCTCATAATAGTTCAAAGTTGGAGATTTACTTAAGTCTAAGACACTTCCCTCCACTTTACAATCATTCCATGGTTATATCAGCGATGTAACATTTTTACAATGGATTCACTGAGGTGGAGACAGACCCTGATTTGTAGCATTCACTCACTTCTGTGGCTAATTTCAATCTACTGAAGAATAGAGTTGAAAAATTCCTGAAAATTTAATAATTGGCTCTAGCAATTCAGACAGGATAAGTCTAGCACATTACTAAATAATATCCATTTACACTAATAGTTACCTTTTTAACACTAAATAATATGTTTCTATTTATTGATGAAGGCTCTGCACTTTGTATCTTGACTCAGCTCTTTCACCTTCCCTTCTGCCTTGAATCTTGTTCAATGATCACTTTTATATAAAGATGGTATGTGTATTTAAATAGGAAATCACACTGAGTCTTCTATGTTTCCTCAATTCTTAAAGTTGAAAACTCATAAACAACCATATATGAGTAAAACCATGTAGGTATTTATTACAAAGCCAGATGTTCTATTAGAATTCCATCATAACATTGGAACACTATAAGAGGTATATTCTTAGCATCAACATCACTGACTGTGTTTGGAGATAGAATATTGATTGTATGTATCCAGTTTCTTCCATACAACTATCATGACCTCCCATTTCTAGCATTCCATTGATTGTTTACAATGATGAAACAAATCCTAATTTACTCTATATGTAGAACATAGTTTTTTTTAATTAGAAGTTTTGGTTTTGGTTTTATGCTGGTTTTTTGCTGGGTTTGCTTTTTCTTGGAGTCTCTATTTTTATGCATATGCAGTGTGTCTATGGATAAAAGTTTATCATGTGTTTATCATATTCTTACATGTATCTGCCTTGACAATCAGACTATTTTGTAGTATTTATATGCCAAAAGCTGCCCTCCGATGTCACAATTTCTTTCCGTTTCCATCTCCTGGCTTTCTCTCTTTTCTATCATCTCTAGCACCACATCCCTAGTTAAATCCAACTTTCCATCTACACTATGCTACAACTGACCATCTGACAGTGGTTAGAGAAAACTTACAACTATACTGACTGGTCACCCACCAAAGTCATGACCACTAATTTTAAATGAGTTTTTAGAAATCAACAGGCCTGTTGCATTGCTCTAAGCGCATCCTCTCCCATTATCCACACAGTTATATCGTATCTTGTTCTGTCTTCTCAAATATCCATACCTCTTTGATCATCCTAATGTCTGGTGATCTTCCTTTTAAATTCTGGCATGCAGGGGGAGTTGAAAGCCTGATAGACTCTTGCATAATAATGGGAAGTTATTTTTCAACCAACTCTGCATAGATGTACCAGTAGTTAGGGGCCTGGAATCTGGAACCAGGGTGCCTAGGGTTCAGTTGAGCTTATGAGAGTACAAAGTTTATCAGTGATAAGTGTTCAAATAAATTAGTTACTGTTATTGTTAGAAATGTCCAATCAGGGAAGATCTCTAAAGGGAAATAGCTCTAACTGCACAACTATATAGAAAGCACATTAGCTTTCTAGAACAAGGTTCAGAAAACGTTTTTATATAAGGTCAGATAGTAAGTATTACTATCTGTGTAATAATGTGTATAATGTGTGCCATAATGTCTCTGTTGTAATTACTCAAGTCTATCACACGAATATAGCCATAGGCAAGGAGACCTTAGTTTCATCTGGTCCTAGGAATTCAGGTAGAGAGCTAATTATCAAATAATTTTGAACACCTGCGAATTCAACTGGAGCTCTACAAATAGAAAAGTGACCACTTCCTGCAAGAATGACAAGATGAAAAAATTCACCTTAAAAAAAAAAAAAAGAATAAGAATAAGAGGCAGTACTGACTGCCAGGGACCTAATCAGTATGGGTAAAATAAGATGTCAGAACTAGAGGTCAGAATAATGAATATAAATCTACTAGCTGGGCTTGAGAAAAACCATAGAAGACACTAGAAAATCCCTTTCTGGAAAAATAAAAGAACTAAAATCTAATCAAGTAATCAAAAAGGCTATTAATGAGATGCAATAAAAAATAGAGAGGCAGGGGGGGCTCAGTTGGTTAAATGTATGCCTTCAGCTCAAGTCATGATCTCAGGGTCCTGGGATTGAGCCTCATGTCAGGTTCCCTGCTCTATGGGGAGCCTGCTTCTCCCTCTCCTCCCCACTCATGTTCTTTCTCTCTCTATCTCTGTATCTCATAAATAAATAAATAAATAAATAAATAAATAAATAAATAATCAAACAATTGATTAATTATTTTTTTTAATAATGGAGGCTGTAACTGCTAGGACAAATGAAGCAGAAGAGAGAATTAGTGATCAAGAAGACAAAATGATGGAGAATAAAGAAACTGAGAAAAAGAGAGATTAATGACTACTGGATCATGAGGGGAGAATTTGAAAGATAAGTGATACCATCAAGCAAAACAACAATAGAATAATTGGAATTCCAGAAGAAGATGAAAGAGGAGCAAATGGTATATTGAAGCAAGTTATAGCAGAAAATTTACTTAATCTGGTGAAGGAAATAGGCATTCAAGTCTAGGAGGCACAGATAACCCCCCCTCAAAATAAAAATAGGTCAACATCTCAACATATAATAATGAAGCTTGCAAATCTCAGAGACAAAGAGAAAATCTTGAAAACAGCTTGGGTCAAGAGGTTCTTAACCTTCAAGGGTAGAAATATTAGAATGGCAGCAGACCTATCCACAGAGACCTGGCAGGCCAAAAAGGACTGGCATCATATATTTAGGGTACTAAATGAGAAAAACATGCAACCAGGAATACTATATCCAGCAAGGATGGATTTCAATATAGAAGTAGAGATAAAAAGCCTCTGGGACAAAGAGGAAATAAAGAATCTGTGATCACTAAAGCAGCCCTGCAAGAAATATTAAAGACGATCCTTTAAGTGAAGAAGGAGCCCAAAAGTAACACAGACTAGAAAGTAACAGAGACAGTATACAGAAACAGTGACTTTACAGGTAATACACTGGCACTAAATTCATATATTTCAATAGTTACTCTGAATTTGAACTGGTTCTTTGAAAGATTTAATATGATTGATAATACCCTGGCTAGCCTTATCAAAAAAGAAAGGAGAACAAGAAAAGAAAAAGGAACCAAATAAATAAAATTGTGAATGAAAGAGATCACAACCAACAGTGAAGAAATACAAACAATTATAAGAACATGTGATTTGCAAATATATGCCAACAAGTTATGAAACCAAGAAGAAATGGATGCATTCCTAGAGATGTATAAACTACCAAAACTAAAACAGGAAGAAATAGAAAATCTGAGCAGACCCAAACCAGCAAGGCAATTGAAGTAATCATCAAAAGTCTCCCAAGAAACAAGAGTTCAGGGATGGATGGTTTTCCAGGGGAATGCTACCAAACATTTAAAGAATTAATATCTGTTCTTCTTAAGCTGTTTCAAAAAAGTGGAAGGAAATCTTCCAAGCTCATTCTGTGAAACCAGCATTACCTTGATCCCCAAAACAACAAAAACCCACCAAAAAAATTACAAACCAGTATCCTCATGACCACTGATACAAAATTTCTCACCAAGATACTAGCCAATAGGATCCAACAGTACATTAAAAGAATTATTCACCATGACCAAGTGGGTGATTCAACATCCACAAATCAATCAATCTGATACAATAATAAAGGAAAGGCAAGGCCATATCATCCTCTCAATAGATGCAGAAAAAAGTATTTGACAAAGTACAGCATCCTTTCTTGATTAAAACTCTTCACAGTAGGTATGGAAGGAACATAACTCAATATCATGAAAGCTATATATGAAAAGCCCACATCAAATATCATTCTCAATGGAAAAAAACTGAGAGCTTTTCCACTAAGGTCAGGAACATGACAAGGATGTCCACTCTCTCTACTATTGTTCAACATAGTACTAAAAGTCCTAGCCTCAGCAATAAGACAGCAAAAAGAAATAAAAGACATCTGAATTGTCAAAGAAGTCAAACTCTCATTCTTTGCAGGTGACAGGATATTCTATGTGGAAAACCGAAAAGACTTCTCCCCAACATTGCCAGAACTCATATAGGAATTCAGCAAAGTGGCAGGATATAAAATCAATGCACATAAATCGCTTGTATTTCTATAGAATAACAATGAGAGAGAAGAAAGAGAAATTAAGGAGTCAATCCCATTTACAATTGCACCCAAAACCATATGATACCTAGGAATAAACTTAACCAAAAACTATAAAACAGTCATAGAAGAAATTGAGGAAGACACAAAGAAATGTTCCATGCTTACAGACTGAAAGAACAAATGTTGCTGCTACTACCTAGAGCAATCTATATATTCAATGCAATCCCTAACAAAATACCATCAACTTTTTCAGAGCTGGAGCAAATAATCCTAAAATTTTTATGGAACCATAAAAGACTCTGAAAAGCTAAATTAATGTTGAAAAAGAAAACCAAAACTGGTAGCATCACAATTCCGGACTTCAAATTCTATTACAAAGCTGTAATCATCAAGACAATATGGTACTGTCACAAAAACTGCCACATATTTCAATGGAACAGAATAGAGAACCTAGAAATGGACCCTCAACTCTATGGTCAACTAATCTTTGACACAGCAGGAAAGAATATCAATGGATAAAAGATAGGCTCTTCAACAAATAGTGTTGGGAAAATTGGAAAGCCACATGCAGAAGAACGAACTTGGACCATTTCCTTACACTATAGACAAAACTAGATTCAAAGTGGATGAAAGACCTAAATGTGAGATGAATCCATTAATATCCTAGAGGAGAACACAGGCAGCAATATCTGTGACCTAGCCATGCTAGACATGCCTCCAAAGGCAAGGGAAACAAAGGCAAAAATGAACTACTGGGACTTTATTAATATAAAAAGCTTTTGCACAGCAAAGGACATAGTGGACAAAACCAAGAGACAACCTACAGAATGAGAGAAGATATTCGCAAATGACGTAGCAGATAAATGGCTAGTATCCGAAATCTACAAAAAATTTATCAAACTCAACACACAATGAACAAATAATCCAATCAAGAAATGGGCAGAAGACATGAACAGATTTTTCTCCAAAGAAGATATACAAATGGCCAACAGACACATGAAAAAATGCTCAGAATCACTCCGCATCAGAGAAATACAAATCAAAACCACAATAAGATATACCTCCCACAGGTCAGAATAGCTAAAATTAACAAATCAAGAAATGACAGGTGTTGGTGAGGATGCAGAGAAAGGGGAACCTTCTTATAGTGTTGGTAGAGATGCAAGCTGGTGCAGCCATTCCTGAAAACAGTATGGAGGTTCCTCAAAAAAACAAAAATAGACCTCCTCTACCATCCAGCAATTGCACTACTAGGTAAATACATCAAGGATACAAATATAGTGTTCCAAAAGGACATCTGCACCCCAACGTTTATAGCAGCGATATCCACAATAGCCAAACTATGGAAAGAGCCCAGATGTCCATTGGCAGATAAATGGATAAAGATGTTGTATACACACACACACACACACACACACACACAATGGAATACTACTTAGTCATCAAAAAATGAAATCTTGCCATTTGCAATGACGTGGATAACTAGAGGGTATTATGCTAAGCAAAATAAGTTAATCGGAGAAAGACAATTACCATATGATCTCACTCATATGTGGAATTTAAGAAACAAAACAGAGGATCAAAGAGGAAGAGAGGAAAAAATAAAACGATGAAATCAGAGAATGAGACAAACCATAAGAGACTCTTAATCATAGGAAATAAATAGAAATATATTTTAGGGGATCCCTGGGTGGCGCAGCGGTTTGGTGCCTGCCTTTGGCCCAGGGCGCGATCCTGGGGACCCGGGATCGAATCCCGCATCCGGCTCCCAGTGATGGAGCCTGCTTCTCCCTCTGCCTGCGTCTCTGCCTCTCTCTCTCTCTCTCTCTCTCTCTCTCTCTCTGTGACTATCATAAATAAAAAAAAATTAAAAAAAAGAAATATCTTTTAAAGTAGAGGTGGTAGTACAGACCACTTTTATCTCATTCTCATTTCAGGGGAAAATTGTTTAGTATTTTACTATGTTGAATTACATTGACTTTTAATAGATGTCCTTGAAGATTTAAGTGAAGTGTTATTAGTTCACTATATATTATCTTTTGTATATACTAGGTTTTTTGTTTGTTTGTTTGTTTGTTTTTAGGATTTTCATACTATGTACAGGAGAGGAGTGTGGTATTTTCATTTCATCTCATTTCCTGTTAGGATTCTGTAATGTTTGGGTTGATCTTTGATTTCTATCCTGATGTTATTAATATTTGTTTTCCTAATATTTGGTTTATTTTTATCACTTTGCATGCCTAATGATTATTGTTTGATGCTAGACTTTGTGAAAAGTTTTAGAAAAAAACCTGAAGTATCAGATTATATAATATTCTTCCAGGAAAGAAAAGTGCTTACTTTATAGCAGAAGTTACAGTTAATGCCAGATTGCTTTAATCCCATTATGTACTGAGCTTTAATTGAAGATTAGTTTTCTGATAACTGGTCTAATTGTCTTATTCTTACTTTGACCACATAGCCCTTTTCTAAGACTAGACTGTTTACTGGCAACTCTCCTCATCATTGGGCTTTGATCTTTGATTTCTGTCCTGTTGCTCCCATAAAATTGCTGAAAGCTTGATAACACTTTCGCTCAATTTTATATCCTCTCAGCCAAAACTTCAGGATCATAAATTCCTTGCAGAGAAAAAAATGGTGCCAAATGTATGCTTATTTCTATGGATTTCACATTTCTCTGGTGTCTTGGTAGTTTCCTTATATCCTCAAATTAATATTTTAAATATTCTCCAGTTTCTTTAATTTTTTTCTGTAGGTGGCTTGTTTTGAAGTAAGCTAGTCCTCCATTTTTGAAAATAAATATTGAGTTGTTATGACCATTGTAATAAAATGCATAAATACTTTCCTTAGTATTTTGGTACTAATTTCAGTTTATTAAAAGATAAGAATAATATTCCCATTTATTTTTACCTAAAATCTTAAATATTTACTTTACATATTGAAGTGTTAACCTACTTTGTAGTTAATTTTTGTGTTCACTGTGAAGTAGTGATCCAAATTTATTTTCTTCCTAAATTAAAATTAATAGTCCCAGTACTATACTATGCTAGTCCATCCTTTCAACACTAATCCAAAATACTGTCTCTGTTCTATATCAAATTAGCATATAAATAACTGTTTTCAGAAAGTGCTTTATATTCTCTTGCTCTATTTTTCTATCTTTGAGCCTGTACAACATCCTCTTAATTATATAATTTGAGATATTTGCAGCATGCTTGTATCATGAGAATTATTCAAAGAAATGAAAATTTGATGATTCAGGAGAGCAGGTCAGTACTTCAAGAGCAATGCCTTCGAATAGAGGCAGCCCTCATTTTGATACAATGACAGGCTGAATATGTGGGTTCAGGTACAGGTTGCTTGGTGGACTTGGTGGTGAATAGATGGCTAGATTGTATTTTCCTAGTAAAATTAAATAGAAGAGTAATCATGTAAACTAGAATCACTTTCTTGAAGGAGTGCCCTGAGTTTTTAGGTCTTAGAATAAATGTCTGACAGCCTTTAGCTGTATACATGATTGGGGACAGAATAGTAGAGTTGGCAAATAGCCAAATGTGTTCCATAAATATCTTGTTTGGGCCCCTGTTCTCACTTCAAGCTACTCTGAATCCAATTTCTAATTTCTGGGATCCTGTAGAGCTCCTGCATACCTCCTTCCTCCAGCCTATTTCAAAACTTGTCACACATTTCCATCATCTTTCTCCTTTAAAAAAAGCACTGTCCTCTGATATGCCTCTTACTCTTTTCCATTCCAATTTATTTTCTCCATTTCAATGTGGTCTAACAGCCCTATGGGGTGAATACCTATGCTCAATCTACTGTTTTGGCATTTGGGGGTTTTTAAATTATATAGTAGCTCAAGAAGAAAGGTTAAGTCTTTTTTAGTGTTCTGTTTGGGGTTTTTAACTGATAATAATTACTTAAATATTAAATATTTACACTTTAGGAATATTAAGTCAATGTAGTGAATGCCTGACACTCAGTGCCCTGTGGAGCCTGAGGCAAAATAAAATACAGTAATATTGATCCTGTCCTTATTTAAGAGTTTGATATTTTAGTCATCATGAATGTTTTTGCATTAATATTGACTTTTTTTAATTGCATTGAATATTTCAGTATCTTCATTACTGAGTATTTTAGTATCTCTTTAAATTTTGTGCCCAAGCCAAGTACCTCACTTGTTTTAACCATGTTACAACCCTGCTTGACATGGTCCTCAAAGCTCTTGATAGATTACATGATATTTTCATTCCGGGATAATAATATCATGTAATTAAGAATACTAATACAAAAAGGATACTATAGAAACACCTATAGCCAAAACTTTTATGCCATAGTCAGATGTTAGTTATTATAGCTCATTTATATATTTATTCTTATAGATAAAATCATTCCCATTTCTAAGAGTATGTGTTAAAATAAAGAGCTATCATACAAGGTATAGGGGCAGATAATTCATTAAAACACTAGTTATTTGTATTATCTGAAATTTTCTTTTTTTTTTTAATTTTTATTTATTCATGATAGGCACACAGTGAGAGAGAGAGAGGCAGAGACACAGGCAGAGGGAGAAGCAGGCTCCATGCACCGGGAGCCTGACGTGGGATTTGATCCCGGATCTCCAGGATCGCGCCCCTGGGCCAAAGGCAGGCGCCAAACCGCTGCGCCACCCAGGGATCCCCATATTATCTGAAATTTTCTTATGTGAAAGCTAATTGGTTGGGATAAGGACAAAGAGCTAAGCTTTAATATGGGGAAGAGAAGGAATCCTCTTAAGCATAAGGAGACTCGACCTTTTCAATGCAGTGCTAGATGCCAAAAATCAATAAGAGATCAATAATTTGTTTAAGACAAGGCAATTTCTGAAAGCCTTGGAAAACAAGATATAAGAATGATAAAAGTCACACGTCTACATTTGCCTGAACTAATTTTCTGTATTCTAATTATGTACAAAGCATCAAATGCATTACCACTCCCCACTATAAAAAGGTCTCAGGAAATGTATATTGCTCTAGTAAATGAAACACTTAAAAGTACATTTTACTCACTTATATTTTCAACTTAAATTTTCTGGATGTTTCAAAAGTTATGTAAAAATAGCATGCTACTGCATTAATAAAATCAATAGCAATAATCATAATAAATATTGAGTAATAAAAAATGCCAAAATGATAGGCATCTTTATTTGTGGTAAACGTTGGCAAGATAAAAGCAGTACATTTACTAATGGAATCATATAATCATAAAGCATTTCATACATAAATATCCAAAATAAAATTATCATTTTCCAGGAATGAAAACACTTCAAAATTATAGTGTGCACTGCTCTAAATTGATTCTATAAATGGATTCCAGAAAATCATCTACCACATGGTTATATTTAAGATGCCACTCAAGCTTCCTGAGTACTTTAAAGGTGGATTTACCAATGCCCAAAACTCTATTGATAATAAGAAAAACAAAACCTCACATATTCATAGGACTTAAATGCTTCATGTAACAAAAGATGCAAATTAAGAGAGTACATAGACAGTTTACAACTAAATGATACCGAAACACTGAAGGCAAATTAATCTTTTAATTATTCATCACGCTTAATTTCATATAAGCCTCTCAGTCATTATAGTCTAAAAATTCATCTTTATCATGATTGCAGTTTTGATTGTCATCAGATTTACTTTATCCTGTTTCCCCTTTGAGAGGCACATGCTTAGAGTACAGATCCTAGAGTCAGACTCCTCATTGATTGCTCAGATTTGTGACTCTATACATGGTACTTAACTTCTTGGGTCTCAGTTTTAACATTGATAAAGTGGAAATTACAATTTTATATGATTTTTAATTTTTTTTAAATTCTAGTATAACTAACATAGTGTGTTATATTAGTTTTGGGTGTACAGTGCAGTAATACACCCAAATTCAATAGTTCTATACATTACTCAATGCTCATCATGATAAGTGTACTCAGTCCCCTTCACCTAGTTCCTCCCACCCACCTCCACTCTGGTAAATCATCAGTTTGTTCTCTATAGTTGCAAGTTTCTTGGTTTGTCTCTTGTTTTCTTTGTTCATTTGTTTTGTTTCTTAAATACTACATATGAGTGAAATCACATGGTATTTGTCTTTCTCAAACTGACGTATTTCACTTAGCATTATACTTTATAAATACATCCATGTTGTTGTAAATGGCAAGATTTCAGTCTTTTTAATGGATGATTAATATCCCATTGTAAATATATATTACACCTTTTTTATTGATTCACCTACTGATGGATACTTGGGCTATTGTATGTACAATAGCCATAACTTAGCTATTGTAAATAATGCTGCAATAAACATAGTGGTTTATGATCTTTTCAAATTAGTGTCTTTGTATTCTTTGGATAAAATACCAAGTAGTGGAATTACTGAGTCATAATGTTAATTTTATTCTTAATTTTTTTTCTATTCTTAATTTTTTGAGGAACCACCATATTGTTTCCCACATTGACTGCACAAGTTTGCATTCCCATCAACATTGCACAAGGATTCCTATTTCTCCATATCCTCACCAACAATTATTGTTTTTCATGTGTTTGATTTAAGCAATTCTGAGAGGTGTGAGATGATATCTCATTGTAGTTTTGTTTGCATTTCCCTGCTGATGAGTGATATTGAAAATCTTTTCATGTGTCTGTTGGCCATCTGTATCTTTTCTTTGGAGAAATATCTGTTCATGTCAACTGCCCATTTTTAATTGGCTTATTTGTTTTGAATGTTGAATTTTATAAGTTCTTTTTAAATTTTGGATACTAACCCCTTACCAGATATATCATTTGCAGATATCTTCCCCCACTTAGTAGGCTGTCTTTTAGTTTTATTAATAGTTTCCTTTCATATGCAGAAGCTTTTGATTTTGATTTTGATTTTTGCTTTTGTTTCCCCTGCCTCAGGAGACATATCTAGAAAAATGTTGCTGTGGCAGATACTAGAAAATTACTGCCTGTGCTCTCTTCTAGGAATTTTATGGTTTCACATCACACATTCAAATCTTTAATCCATTTTGAGTCTATTTTTGTGTATGGTATAACAAAGTAGTCAAATTTCATTCTTTTGCATGTAGCTGTCCAGTTTTCCCAGTACCATTTGTTGAAGAGACTTTTTCCCATTGAATGTTCTTATCTCCTTTGTAAAAATTTAATCGATCATAAAACTGTAGGTTTATTTCTGAACTCGATTATGTTCCATTGATCTATATGTCTATTTTTGTGCCAATACCACACTGTTTTGATTACTACAGTTTGTAGTATATATTGAAATCTGGGATTGTGCTATCTCTCATTTTGTTCTTTTTAAAGCTTGCTTTCGCTATTCTGGGTCCTTCATGGTTGCATACAAATTTTAGGATTATTTGTTCTAGTTCTGTGAGAAATGCTGTTGGTGTTTTGATAGGGATTTCATTAAATATGTAAATTGCTTTGGGTATTATGAACACCAATAATATTTGTTCTCTCAATCCACAAAGCTGGATATCTTTCCATTTGTGTCATCTTTAACTTCTTTCATCAATGTTTTATGGTTTTCAGAGTATAGGTGTTTCACCTATTTGGTTAAATTTATTTCCAGGCATCTTATTATTTTTAGTGCAATTGTAAATGGGATTATTTCCTTAAATTATCTTTCTGCTACTTCATTTTTAATTTATAAAAATGCAACAGATTTCTATATATTGATTTTATCTGCTGTGACTTTACTGCATTAATCAGGTCTAGTAGTTTTTAGTGGAGTCTTTGGGGTTTTCTATATGTAGTATCATGTCATCTGCAAATACTGAGGGTTTTGCTCCTTCCTTACCAATTTGCGTGTCTTTTGTTCCTTTTTCTTGTTTATTTGCTGTGGCTAGGACTTGCAGTATTATGTTGAATAAAAGTGGTGAGAGAGGACATCTCTGTTTTGTTCCCGACTATAGAGACATCATGAATTCCTTTAACTTTTGGTTGTCTAGGAAACTCTTTTCCTATTCTGAATGACAACTTTGCTGGATACGGCATTCTTGGCTGCAGGTTTTTTTTTTTTTTTTCCTTCAGCACTTTGAATATATTATTCCACTCCCTTCTGGCCTGCAAAGTTTCTGCTATAAAAGCAGCTGATGGCCTTATGAGGTTTCCCTGGTCTGTTGTTTTCTTTTTCTTGCTGCTTTTAAAATTCTCTTTATCATGACTTGCTGTCATTCTAATTACTATGTTTCTTGGGTGGATCTCCTTGAGTTGATTTTGTTTGGGGGTTTCTGTGCTTCCTGGGTCAGTATTTCTGTTTCCTTCCCCAGATTCAGGAAGTTTTCAGCTATTACTTCTTCAAATACATTTCCTCCCCCCTCCCGCATTCACTCTCTTCTCCTTCTAGGATCCCTATAATATTAATGTTATTATCCTTGATGGTGTTGCTGAGTTTTCTTAATCTATTTTCATTTTTTATTGGTCTTTTTTCTCTCTCCTGTTTAGCTTGATTGCTTTCCACTACTGTCTCCTCCAGGTCACTGATCTCTTCTGCTTCCTCTAGTCTGCTATTTATTCTCTCTAGTGTATTTTTAATTTTAGTTATTCTTCTCTGATAAGTTCTTTTTTATGGTTTCTATATTTTTATTGAGGTTCTCACAAATATCCTGCACCCTTTTCTCAAGTCCATTGAGTATCTTTATGACCATTACTTTAAATTCTCTATCAGGAATATTAATTACCTCTGTTTCATTCAGCTCTCTAATGGTCTGCATCTGTTTCTACATCTTAGGAAAGTTAGCTATGTCTCCAGCTCTTACGAATAGTGGTCTTCTAAAGAAGAGGTCTTATAGTGTCCTGCAGTGCACTGTCCCCTATTCACCAGAACCTGGTGCTTCAAGGATGTCTCTTACGTTTGTTGCATGTGCTCCACTGTTGTGGCTGAGCCACATTTGCTTTTGGTTCAGTCTTTTTCAATAGTTCTCTTTGCCTAGTGTATGTATAGTTTGGTCCCTAGATTATTAGTGGGCCAGAATGGGGCCAATCTTGGTCTTGAATTGTGTCAGGTAAGGAACCTTCCAGAACTGTAGTTGCACCAAACTGCAGGGTGTTCTTTCTGTGTTGTGGCCTGAGATGCTTTCATTAGTGGGCAGGGCTTATAGCCAGGCTCAATGTCTGCTCCCATCCCACTGTCAGAGCCACATTCAAACTGCTATATCTGATTTTCTTTCTCTTGCCCTGGGTCAGGAGTCACTTTGGGGTGGTGCTGACCCTTATCAAGGCTGCTTGCGCACTGTCACTTGTGACACTACCTTGGATGGACTCCTTCTGATGAAGTGTTGAGAGCACTATGCACAGTGTTAGCAAAGAACACAGATCTGCTGTGGAAGGGGTCCTGCAGCAGCTTTGGAGAGCTGCTAACGCCAGGTTGGGGGAACAAGTCTGCAAAGGAATGCTGGGGTGGGGCATGCTATTAGCAAACTGGGTGAAGTGTATTCACAGGCTGTACTGGTTCCCACAGGTGTCCATGTATCTAGCCTGGGAGCTGTGGAGGGAAATGGTGCTTGCCAGCTCTTTGTTCCTAGAGAAATCTCCCAAAGATTCTTGCTCCTCCAACATATGTTATGAGATTTGTAAACAAATCTCCTCACCCCATATTCCCCAGATGTTTTTCAAACTGCTGCTTTTATGTTGAATCTCAAAGGGGTTGTTGTTATGCTGTCTCTTTAAAAGTGTGGACTCCATTTCCTCCAGTTTTCTCTGGGAGAGCCTGAGATTTTTAAAATTCTAGGTTAAGCCCCATTGACTTTAAAAACTTGTTAATTCAAGCTCCTCTCATTTTCAAAACCAAATGTTAGGGGAATTTGTCTTCCTGTTGCAGGTCCCTCATGCCTGGGGTGCCTGGTATATGGTCTCCTCCTCTCCCCTTTCCATGCCCCCTGCATCACTCCCTCTTGTGGGCAGTCCTGCAGGTCAGTTTGACTCCTGACCATATGTCTACCCTTCCTACCCTCTTTAATGTGGACTCTTCTCTCATTTGGCTGTGGAGAGTCTGTTCTGCCAGTCTTCAGGTCATTTTATGAGTTATTTACTCATTAGAGTGTTATCTAGATATAGCCATGGGAAGAGGTGAATCTAGGATCCTCCTACTCCACAATATTCTGTGGAAGTCTCTGATTTTTAATTTTTTTATTTTAATTTTTTTAAAGATTTTATTTATTCATGAGATACACAGAGGCTGAGACATAGGCAGAGGGAGAAGCAGGCTCCTTGAGTGGAACCTGATGCGAGACTTAATCCCAGGACCCCAGGATCACAACCTGAGCCAAAGGCGGACACAACTGAGCCACCGAGGTCCCTCTGATTTTTTTTTTAAAGATTTTATTTTTTATTCATGAGAGACACAGAGAGAGAGAGAGAGAGAGAGAGAGAGGCAGAGACACAGGCAGAGGGAGAAGCAGGCTCCATGCGGGGAGCCCGACGCGGGACTCGATCCAGGGACTCCAGGATCACACCCTGGGCCAAAGGCAGGCGCTGAACCGCTGGGCCACCCAGGGACCCCCCCCTTCTGATTTTTTAAAATTAGATTTGAAGATACAATGCCTGACATACAGAAAATGCTCAGTGAGTATAAACTATTGATATTATTATAATCAGAAAGAATGGTAATAATAAGTAATTAATAAATTTGGGGAATTGATTTTTAGGTAAACATTGTTAGTATATGCGTAGACTGTCTCATAGGAAACACCCTGGAGGGCAACCCCGGTGGCGCAGCGGTTTAGTGCCACCTGCAGCCCGGGGTGTGATCCTGGAGACCCAGAACCGAGTCCCACGTCAGGCTTCCTGTATGGAGCCTGCTCTCCCTCTGCCTGTGTCTCTGGCCCTCTCTCTCTGTCTCCATGAATAAATAAAATCTTTTTAAAAAAAAAAAAAAAAGGAAGGGATCCCTGGGTGGCGCAGCGGTTTGGCGCCTGCCTTTGGCCCAGGGCGCGATCCTGGAGACCCGGGATCGAATCCCACATCGGGCTCCCGGTGCATGGAGCCTGCTTCTTCCTCTGCCTGTGTCTCTGACTCTCTCTCTCTCTCTGTGACTATCATAAATAAATAAAAATTTAAAAAAAAAAAAAAAAGAAAACACCCTAGATATCACTGTAAAAATGTGTCTATGTGTATGCATATTCTCTGTTCTCCAACTTCAGAATGTCTGCATAAACTCTAAGCTGGAGGATAGTACATACCATTTGTACATGTCTTTTCCTTGAGGAAGACTATTCCCTTTATCCAGCTGCTTTATAACAGTCCATGTAAGCTTTTTAGAAGGAAAACCACAAGCTAGAGACATGAACCTTGGAAGATGCTAACATTTGAAGACATTGTCCCAACCCTGCTTAAAGCAAAGACACAGAGCAGCGGTGGTTGTGTTCAGATAAGAAATAACTTAGTAGTAGATGCTTTTACCTTGACTTTTTGAATAGTGTTATAAGCATTATAAAATGGAAAATCACAGTCACCTCAAATATCAAGAATTGGTTTATTATAGATTGAAGATTTATAAAAGATATATATACCTTTTTCTCTTGAAAATAAAATGTTCAAAAGACTCGAACAGATTTCAAGGGATGCAACAACACCTGTTCCCATGAACAGAAGCATAAAATAAGCTATTTTTGATACCATAAAACAAAATGAAGAAATTAAAGCTATCATTCCATTAGTTCGTGTTCTCTTCCCTCCCCTACTCCTCTGCTTTTTGCTCATATTGATCCTTGCCTGAAACTGCTTTCCTAACATTTTAAGCTTTATTTCTGGAAGATCATTACTTACTATTGCTGTTCACTCAAACCTCAGCTTGTGTATAACTTCTGCCAGGAAGAAAAATCTTGGTTAGGAGCCCACCACCATTTGTGCTTTATAGCACCTAAACTTCCTATACCACACTATTTGTCACATTTTATAATTTTATAATACTGCATCTTTGCTTGTTCATATTACCATTGCATAGGAGCTCTTTGAAGCATGAAGACAAAAGTATCCTTAAAAAAAATTTAACCCATCTGAAATAATGGTGAATAAAAATCTGTATGCAAAAGTAATCTAGTGATAATTAATAAACAAAATGACAACATTATTTTTGTTTCTTTGAGAAAGATTTTTTGCAACGAGTACTAATGAAGGAGGAATACAGAAAGCAGTCCCTCTTCATCTCTAGATGTGTGACTATATGTAGTGATTAAATATAATATATAATTATGTTTAGAAATTAAATATAATGCATAATTATAGTGTATAAAATAAAACTGAACATTTAAACTGAATCCCATTTATCATAGAATCTATAGGCCTTTGATAATTGGATAAAATCTTTGAAGCTCACTGGAGATTCCTTGTATTGGTGGGAATGTGAAATCTCATGTTGGGATCCAAATTGAGCTTTAGATTTTAGGAAAATCAAATAAACAGATGAGAATTTCTCCAAAAAAATATTTTTTGGAATAATTGTATTGTAAATTCTTTATAATAACTATAAATTCAAATTCTCTTAAAAAATAATTTTCTTATATTTTCCATTTTGTTTTGAGGGCAATCATAAAATGAATTGAACAGATTTTTCAAATATAATTATGTCTAATTTTGGAAGTGCCAATGGGAAAAAAAAATCAATTATGTCAGAAATTGGAAATAAAAGAAATTTTAATGATGATAGATATTCCATAGGAGTAAGTGGCCTCAGAAAAATAATTTCATCCTGTTGGTAAATGAATATGTGTATTTACTGGCTGGATAATGTATAGATATATAACTACAGGGATGCCTGGGTGGCTCAGCAGTTGAGCGTCTGTCTTTGGCTCAGGGCATGATCCTGTAGTACTGGGTTCGAGTCCCACATCAGGCTCCCTGTGAGGAGCCTGCTTCTCCCTCTGCCTGTGTCTCTACCTCTCTCTGTGTGTCTCTCATGAATAAATAAATAAATAAAATCTTAAAAATAAAAAGATATATAACTTCAGAGAGATAGATCCACAGCTGTAGACAGATAGATAGATATCAATTATTCATGTCACTAAGTACATATATTGTTATCCATAGAATTATAAATATATAATTTATATACATACATATTACACCTGTATGTCTATTTATATATATGTATATATGTATATATATATATGTATGTATCTATTATCCATGTCATTAAATAACCAATCAATTCAAGGGCACACAAATTTAAATTAAATTGACATTGTTTTGGCATTATTTATTCATCACTATCTACTTCCATTTTACTCCTCCATATCTATTCATTGTCCTGCTTTCTACCTTCTAACAGGGAATTGCCTTGTATGAATCACATTCTGGATTTCTCATTCTTCTGACTTCTATTTGAATGCAGCCAGCAGAGCAATCTAAACCAGGAGTTTAAATAGAAAGAACAGTGTGAAGTCAGGGTGTTTATTTTCCTGGCTTCTCCCTCTCTTCTAAAGTGACCTCAAACTGACTTGGTCAGGTGGATCAAGATTTTGAGGACTCTGAAAACCATAAAATTAGGGGGCTGTGTTCATACAAAGTACGGACATAAAATATGAATGATTAAATATTTATTAAATTGAGAAAATTAACAAGTTTAAGAATTTTAAAGCTGACTAAAAAAATACTATAACAAAATCTAAAAATATATATAATTTTAATGAACTGCTTTCTTGACTCTACATTTTCCCTCCTTTTCAAAATGCATAATCCTTAATCACCACTTCTTAAAAATAATTTTACAGCATAAGTTCCTATAGAGAGAACAAAAATATGCTTCAGTCTTTGATCCAGCAGTTAAAATCAAACTTTGTTTTTATTATTGATAATCACTTGCTGTTTTTAGTTTTGCTGCTGGCATGTACCCTACAACTAGAGAAATTCTCATGAATTCTGTTTCATGTAATTCCATCAAAAGGAAGAAAAATGTATGATTTATTGATACTTATATATTTTACACTATGAAATGTGTTCCAAATAAGAATAATCTTCCATTTTTTAAAGCTTTAAATGAGAATTGAATCCTCAGCTAACAATTTTAGTCTTCTTATATTGGAAGAATAATCTATAGACTGCATCTTACTTTCTACCACTATCCATACCCTGCCAGCTCCAGACACTTTAAGATATGTCCATATTGTGATTTAGCCTAAGCATAGGGAGTAGTAAGCTAGAAGGCTAGCAAAGGGTTAACTACACCAACTAAAAGTGAAAATGCCTGAAGACCACATAAATATATACTCTTAATCCAAAACTATGTAAACTATCAACTCAAAACCTCTTTAGCAAAAATTTTTTTTAAAAAAGTTCTTTAGCAGAATCCCCCAAATATGTAAAACTTGAACACCATCTAAAATAAAGGATAGTGTAAGAGAGAGCAGGTCAAAATTCAGACACAGTTGTCTTAACCAACATATTTTTGTAAATTTTACAAAAAAATATGAACATATAAACACATTGCTAGGGTCTCTCCCTGGGGTTTAGGAAAAACTCATACAATTGGTTAGCCTAATGCTTCATTATCTTAACATTAAATCCACCTCTGTCTGGCCCGAGTTAGGCAGACACCTCACCCTCTAACCTGCAGAGTGAAGAGAAGTATTGTTTTCCATGTGTTGGAGACACATTTTTCTATCTTCTTCATGGCAATGTGAAAATCTAATTCCTTACAATCGTGGAGAAACTGACCAAGGTAAATTAATACTGGTTGATGTAGATACTATCCTTGAAGCTTATCCTATGTTTGGATTTATAAATTATCAGGAAAATAGTGTTTAAGCTAGTTTGCATGAGTTTTCAGTTTCTTAATACTGAAAACATCCTAAAATAATTAATTTATATTATTTTTGAAAGGCTATTGTTTACACATATAATTCTTATATATGAAATTATCCTATTTCATATTTAAAAAGCATCATATAACTTGAAGTCCAGAATTGTGATGTCACCAGCTTTGCTTTTCTTTTTCAATTTTGCTTTGGCTATTTGGGGTCTTTTGTGGGTCCATATAAATTTTAGAATTGTTTGTTCTAGCTCTGTGAAAAATGCTGGTAGTATTTTGATAGAGATGGCATTAAATGTGTAGATTGCTTTGGGTAGTATAGACATTTCAACAATATTTGTTCTTCTAACCCATGAGCATAAAATGTCTTTCCATTTCTTTGTGTCATCTTCAGTTTCTTTTATGTGTTCTATAGTTTTCAGAATATGATCTTTCACCTCTTTGGTTAAGTTCATTCTTACTGTTTCTGGTGCAGTTGTAAATGGGATCAGCTCCTTGATTTCTCTTTCTGCTATTTCTTTACTGGTAAATAGATTTCTTTACACTGGTTTTGTATCCTGCAACTTTACTGAATTTGTGTAAAATTCTAGCAATTTTTTTGTGGAATCTTTTACATTTCCTACATAGAGTATCATGTTGCCTGTGAATAGTCAAAGTTTGACTATATATATATATATATATATTCTATATATATTCTATATATATATATATATATATATTCTACTGTCTGATTGCTGAGGCTAAGACTTCCAGTACTATGTTAAGTAACAGTGATGAGAGTGGATATTCCTATCTTGTTTCTGACCATAAATGAAAAGCTCTGTTTTTCCCCACTGAGGATAATATTAGCTCTGGGTTTTTCACATACAGCCTTTATTATGTTGAAGTAGGTCCTCTCTAAACCTACCTTGTCAAAGGTTTTTTTTTTATCATGAATGGATGTTGTATTATGCTTTTTCTGCATCTATGACAATGATCATATGGTTCTTATCTTTTCTTTTATTAATGTGATATATCACATTGATTCATTTGTGAATATTGAACCACTTTTGCAACCCAGGAATAAATCCCACTTGATTGTGGTGAATGATTTTTTTCAATGTATTGTTGGATTTGGTTTGTAAATATTTATTGAGAATTTTTGCATCTGTGTTCACTAGAGATATTGGTTGGTAGTTCTCCTTTTTAGTGGTATATTTATCTGGTTTTGATATCATAATAATGCTGGTCAGGATGTGGAGAAAGAGAACCCTCTGTTGGTGAGAATGCAAAATGATTCCACCACTCTGGAAAACAGTATGGAGGTTTCTCAAAAAATTAAAAATAGAACTACCCTACAATCCAGCAATTGCACTACCAGGTATTTATCTAAAGCATACAAAAATACTAACTCAAAGGAATACATGCATCCCGATGTATTATGTTGGGATTATATACATTATATACAGCATTATATACAATAGCCAAATTATGGAAACATCCCAAGTGTCCATCAACTAATGAATGTATAAAGAAGTGGTGTGTGTGTGTGTGTGTGTGTGTGTGTGTATACTACTCAGCCATAAAAAAGAATGAAATCTTGTGATTTGTAGCAACATAGATGGAACTAGAGAGTATTATGCTAAGTGAAATAAGTCAGTCAAAGCAAGACAAATACCATATGATTTCACTTATATGTAGAATTTAAGAAGCAAAACAAATGAGCAAATTGGGGGAGAGAAAGAGGCAAATCAAGAAACAGACTCGTAACAGTAGAGAACAAACTGATGCTTGCCAGAGGGGGGTGGGTGAGGGAATGGGTGGAATAGGTGATGGGGATTATGGAGTGCACTTGTTATGATGAGCACCAGGTGTTGTATGGAAGTGCTGAATCACTAGATGTACATCTGAAACTATTACACTGTATGTTAGCTAACTGGAATTTAAATAAAAGCTTAAAAAATATTATAAACTGTATTGAATTACACAACTCTCACAGATAGCATAACATTTTTTCTCAGATGATAGGAACATTTTTAAGACTTCTGATATGTCTCAAATATAACAGCTTCAAAAATATTCAACTACATAAAATAAATTTAATATATTAGAATTTGCATTCATGTTTAGTATAAAGGATTCCCTAAAATAAATATTTTGAGTTGTTTAGAGAAACACAGGTTCTAGAGTATTTTTTTGAATTTTCAAAGTTCAAAAATAAACACACCTCATAAGCATTGATAAGAAAGCATTGATATGAAAATATATATCAAAGTGTTTTCCCATTGGTGAGATGTTTGAAAAGTTTGCAAATCTCAATTAGACATATTTCAAGGCATAAAATTGCAAAACCATTTTCTTTTATTGTTCATAAAACAGAATTTAAAAACCATAATTCCCTTAAGACTCAAAGCTCATTTAACATTGTGTTCCTGAATAGCTACCATCTTTTGATTTAGATTAAAGCTCTGGGAAGTCTCAGGCAGGAAATATCAAATGATCAAGCACATAACTCAGAGTGAGAGAGAAAAGTGATTAAAAAGAAAGAAGGAGAAAAAGAGTTCTGCTTAATAACTCCAAAAAAAAAAAAATAACAAAAGGTATTGTCAGAAAACATTAAAAATCTTTTAGAGGTAAACCAAAAACCCATCAGCAGAGAGAAGTAAAAAGTAATACCCAGAGGAATACTGACTAGTTTCAGTCAGTAGGGTTTTTCTCTTTAATATGAAAACAGTTTACCTCTAAAGTTCCCTGGCTGAGTAAGGAAGCACTATTAAAGAATGGAGACAAAGAAAGAAAAACTGATTCATAGTCTTTGACACCACGTTTTTATTCCATATGCTTCACATTTCCCAAAATGTCTCCTATTGCTAGGAAAGTGTTAAGGCAGCTTTCACAATGGCTTCAGCTTGCATTTTTCCTTATTCTCATTTTGAGACTCACTTACAGAGGCCCCTAGGGTCCCAAAAAGAATAATCTAATTTTTGTTTCTAAATGGTTATTATATTTATAGATGTTTTTATATCTGCACCTTACTAAAATACACAGAAATGTCTGCAAGAGAGACTGAATTTTACAAACAACAAAAACAGGGGGGTGGGGATTGTGTTTTTTATACAATAAAAATTGTATAATAATTTTTTAATATTGTGTGTGTGATAATTGCATGCAAAGCTGGCTAGGCTGTGTGTGATAATTGCATGCAAAGCTGGCTAGGCTCCATAATAAATATCTTCATGTATCTCAGACCTCTTATGGTTATGGTGGCTTTCATTAGTTATTTTCATTTGTTGTGCAAGAAGCTATAGTTCAGTAGTTGAACAATACAAATTATAACTGCTAAGAATGTAGTATTTTTATTTTGCTTTTCTCCAGAATTTTTTTTGCCTTATGTAGGACACAAAACTTACTTGACATTGCTTCTCAACACAGAGGGTTCTTAGTCTAATTTGGAAGATAACATATAATAATGATAAGCAATGGCAGTGATAACAAGAGTACACAAGAGGGTTGTTAGAACACAAGAAGAGTATGAGAGGATTCAGTGGTCCCTTACTTGTTTTTGAAAAATGTATAAGCATTTCAGACCTAAATACATACAAAACTTATGTTTCTTCCTTTTATTTTTGTTAATTGTTGAGTTTTTTGGATCTTAAATTTAGATCATTCAAAATAAGAATACAGTATTACAGATCTACATTAAGTCCATTCTTCTGGTATCCCCAATCACTTTTCCTTCCTTAGAAGTGACAACTAGAGGTGCCCAGATGGCTTAGTCGGTTAAGCATTAGGTGCAGGTCATGATCTCAGGGTCGTGAGTCAAGCCTTGCTTTGGGCTCTGCTCTGGGCAGGGAATCTACTTGTCCCTCTCTTTTCCCCCACTATCCCTAAAATAAATAAAATCTTAAAAAAAAAAAAAGTGACAATTATCCTAAGTTTTGTATACATTATCCCAAAGCTTGTTTTTATGGTTTTCCTATATAGGCATGTATACTCAAATACATTCATGCACATGCACATGCACAATGTATTATATATATACACATATTTACATGCATATTATATGTATAATATACAACTATACATACAATTATAAACTGCATAATATGCTTTCACAATACATATCTTTTTACAACTTGCTTTTTTCACTTAACATTTTAATTGTTATCCATGTCTACAACTATACATAAAGATCTAGCTCAATATTTTCTACTGCTATGTGGTATTCTAATAGATTATTAATATACAATATAGTCATTTTCCATTTGAGGTATATTTGATGTCTTTTTGTCATTTTTCCTCATTACAAATAAAATTATAACACATGTACTTGTACATATGTCCTGTGTATACGTGTGAGCTTCTCTTAATTTAAAGAATTAAGCTGAAGTTCTGAGTCCTATTACATGTGCAGCTAAAATGTTATTTGATATTGCAATTTGTTTTCCAAAGTGGTTATATCAGTTTATAATTCCATCATTGATATGCAAGTTTTAGTTTTTAACAAAAAATATCATCAAAAACAATTAAGGAATCATCCAATTTAAGAATTTAGAGAATAATAATAATAATAAAGAACTGAGAATATATATCATCATAAATCCAAGAAAGTAGCAAAGGGAGGTAATGAATAAAAGAACAGAATTTGATAAAATAGAAAGCATGAAAATAATGTGCACTGCCTAATCTTTGGGTGTCAGGTTTTGTATATCTGTTAGCTAAATTTTAATATGCATTATTCAATCAATGTTAATAAGCATTATTAGTTAATGGCATTACATAAGTATTCTATAACCTTATTTCTCTTTTCTGGCTTGTCTATTAAATATTGAAAGAGTAATTTTAAAACATTTTATTGTTATTGTGTCATTTTTGCATTCCTCTGTTTACCTTTATCTAAAATTACAGGAAAAACTCGGGGTTAGACAACAGTACATCCTGTATAGATAGATATTTAGCTATAGATATATTAGCCTTATGGGATTCTTTGAAAGCACGGATATATAGGTAAAAATTGAATTTGATTCTATGTAAATCATCTAAAACTATTCTAGAGTATATTTACAGAAACAGTTTGTTCAAAACGTGTTTTAAGATTCTGATTTTGCCTCCTCTCTTCCACATTTTCTTTTAATCTGAGCGAGCACTCAAATATCTCAAATATCTCTGCTGAGAGGTAGAGAGCCCTTAATATTCCAAACATAATTAAATAGGTTTCCTCTATTTTTATCATCTAGTTAATATACCATAAATGTGTATCTGGCATTTAGGAAGTAATTTATCTAGCGGGGTATCCTCGATGGCCATAGCTTCAGTGAAGGCAGAAAGCTGAGTACAGGAAGTTGCATTCTGGTAGCAAGTATATTCATATGACCAGCAATCCACATGTGGCGAGTAGGAAATGAAGTACTATGTAACGGAAGCACAAGGTTGGCCTGAGGACAAATCCAGGTTAAATTTGGGATAATGAGAGAAATGAGAAATTGAATGAAATTCATTTTTTTGAACATGCTGTTTACATCTTGTGCTGGGACATTTACCATCATGTTTTTTCTTCCCCTTAATTATACCCTTGCATTGAATTACATCTTCAATCATTTCCTATTCATTTTCTTTCTCCTGAAATGCTTATACAAGGAAATCTTCTATCAACTGCATTCTCCTTCAATGCAATCTAATTTTGTAAAATTACTTTTAGTTATTACAAAGTAATATTTTTATCATGGAATGTCTGGAAACAATATAACAATAGAATGAGGAAGACAAATTACTCATACATAATCACTTAACATTTTTTCATATTTTCTTTGTGTCTCTTGCTAAATATATTTTTATGGAGTTGTAATCATATATGAACTTTTGTCATGCCTTCTCATTTGAAAAACATTAGCTATTTCTCTATTTTAGAGACTCTTTCTAAAAACATTGCAATAATGGATGACATCCATTTTGTAGATGCCTTGTAACTTTTGTAGATGCTTTGTAGAGAATCCTCCATTATCTATATTTTAATTATCCCTCTCACATAACTACCTTCTCAATTCTTTCTCTACACCAAAATATCAAATACGTTTAATCTTACAATAAATTCCTTGACATCAATTAGAAGATATTTATAAATTCTTAACTCTTCTATATCTCTCAATCTTTATCTAATCTACCAACAAATTCTGTTGACTTGACCTTCAAAATGTATCTAGAATCAGAATGGCTTCTGATTAGCATGTAGAAAATTGGAAAGACTGTTATTCTTAGCATAAAAATAAGGAAAAAAAGATCATTAAAAAGCTATAACTTTTACTGTATCAATCAGATAGCTGAGGTCACAGAATATTCAACTAACCTGAAATCTAAGGGAAGTTGAACGTCTCCATGAAATGACCAGACAGTGGCCTTTTTGGGACAGAGAACAGAAGAAAGAAAAGGCTGCCAAGCTAATCTCTAGCCAAGTGTAGGCTAACATGAGAGTACAAAAACCCTGAGCAACTCAGACATAAAGATTGCATCTATTTTCATGTTCTTCATGTATCTCATAGTGTGTCCCCCAAAAAGTGGTTTTGGAGGGAAGAGGGCGCAAAACTAAAGAGAGCCTCCTTTTCTGCTGAAGAAAAGGCAGGAAGCTTTGACTATATTTCTCTCCTAAATGGGACAAAATTAATCCTCTAGCAGAAAGGCAGCAAAACCTATCACCCTTACAGCACAGATAAAGAGCCATTGTGTTTAAAGTAAGGGAATGGAAAACAAAAATTTTATCTGGGAGGGAAGGTGGGGAAAGGTCCTGGGCCCTAGGAACACACCGAGGAGGGAAAAAGAAACAGAAAAAGCCACTCTCAACACAGAGGGCCTGCTGAAGACTAAGATTGGACAAGGACAGAGAATGGCCCACATTCCTCACCATGAAGCCAGTAGGAAGAGAGTAGCAAGTAGCAGCAGTTGTTCCCCAGAGGAGAGGTGGATACAGGGAAACACCGGATGAACAAGGAAGGATGATCACTGAAAGTGGAATACAAACCATAAGGAAAATCCTACAGGAATCCCTATCACACCTTAAGCACAAAGTAAACAGACAAGAATTTGAAGATATGGCACAACAAAAACCAAACTAAAATTAATTTCTGGGATCCTTGGGTGGCGCAGGGGTTTGGCGCCTGCCTTTGGCCTAGGGTGCGATCCTGGAGACCCGGGATCGAATCCCACGTCGGGCTCCCTGCAGGAGCCTGCTTCTCCCTCTGCCTGTGTCTCTGCCTCTCTCTCTCTCTCTCTCTCTCTCTCTCTCTCTGTGACTATCATGAATAAATAAGTAAAATCTTTAAAAAAATTAATTTCTGATTGGATTGATTTAATTCCCAGAATAATGGTTTAGTGCCCATTTCTAGGCATAAATATGGCTAATTGCAGTTTCCACTGTCCTGCAAACAATGACAAACCTCCTTGCAAAGTATAAGACAGACCAAAAAGGAAGGGAGCATGGTGGGAGAGGCAGTTGTCAAGAGAAAGAAAACAACAGAACCAACTCAGATATGATGGTCTTTTGAAAACACCAGACAGGGACATTAAAATAGCTATTCTTAATATGTTAAAAGTTCTGGTAGAAAACATGGGCAATGTGCATGAATTATTTCAGCCATGTGGTGAATATTATAAAAAAGAGTCAAATGGAAATGGTAGAAATAATGAATAGTTAACATAAATGAAGAATGTCTTTGGCAGGCTTGTTGGTAGATTTATCATTGACTACAAGGTGCAGGAGGAGATTGTCAGGAGACTGATAGAAGTGTACATTGTGAAGATAGTACATGTCTGTGCATTTATCAAAACTCCTGAAATTTATACTAAAAAGAGTAAGTTTTACTGAATTTAAAATTGTGTGTGTGTTTGTGTTTTTATCTCTAAATTCTATTTATTATCTCTGCAGCTACCATCCTTGCTCAAATCACAACCATCTTTCTCTGGAATATACAAATAACTGGAAATTGATGGTACTTATGAGAAAAAATGAAATGCCAGTTCTAAATTTGGAGTTAATAAGGTAAAAGGTGCTGATTTAAGCATCTTAAATTTGAAAGCATTGCGGTGCACAACTCACAAATGCCTTGTCCTCCTACATCAAGTTCATAAAGAGCTTGCTCTTCTTACTTAATGCCTCTCAGCAGGAAAAACTTTATTTCCTTCTCCTGGCTATAATTTTGGGTCATTTTTCCTACCTCGACTCCCCCCACCCCTACTATCTAAATTTAGATTTCCATCTTCATTTTTGTTCATTTTTCTCTGAGAGCTGCTTTTACTATTTTCCTCTTCTGAATGCAGTCAATGAGTAGGGTAGTGAGAAATAGCTTCCATGAAAAATTTAGGAGGTTTAGTCAAATAAATTATTATTATTATTATTATTATTATTATTTGGTATGCCAGAAGCTATCACCCTTAAGATTATTTCTCTTATGACACAAGCTTTTCTTAAAATATAGGCCTTTCTTTTTCTTACAACAATATTACAGAAGATCCTATTTCTTTCTTTTCTTTTTTTTTTTTTTTTTTTTTTTTTTACTTTTTTATTCATGAGAGACACAGAGAGAGACAGAGACACACAGGCAGAGGGAGAAACTCCCTGCAGGGAGCCTGATGCAGAACTTAATCCCAGGACACCAGGATCATGACCTGAGCAAAAGGCAGATGCTCAACCACTGAGCCACCAGGGTGCCCCCAGAAGATGCTGTTTCTATAGAAGATATTACAGTGTTATTTTACTAGATTTAAAACACTTTCTTCTTCACACATTCAGATAAAATGGTTTATAAATTCAACTTTTCCTTACTCTGTCTTATTTCATGCTTATTTGGAGTACAAAAACAACCCAAATGCAGCTTTTCCTAGAATTAGAAAATCACTGTCTATGTCTACATATCTCTTCTATGTAGCATTTAACTGGTAAATAACAACAACAACAATAATAATGATGATGAAATTAATGCTTGAGATTTTTCTTGCTAAGTGACAATGCCATTAAAATTCTCCGCAGGGTCCTGTTCCTCTTTCACTGATTAAACTTTTCCAAAATAAATACTATGTCTCATGTCAAATCTCTCGCTTTTAGTCACCTGAATTGATGTACATGTTTTTTGAATTTATTGGTTTTGAATTTATACTTACAATCTATCTTTTCTTATTTAGTAGTCTGTTTAGTAGTCTCAATATTTTACGTTAAGTGTAGAAATCTTGGTCAATTTTTGGTTCAGCAAAGTCAGTATTAAGCAAAAGAGAGAATAGTTTTTCTTTAAACAGTTTGCAAGAAAAGTGAAATTAAGAAACATTGCAGAATAAGAAATATCTATTAAATACAATGCTGTCTGCAAATAGGAGTTGAGAGGTTAAAATTATGATAATGTGGCATAAACAAGATAACTTATGTTGCCCTTCCAAGGTTACATCCCTTCCTATTAGAGCATTTGCCTAAGAATTTAGAATAGTCCAGGAATGTCAGAGGCAATGCTACTAAGAATGGCTAAATATAAGAAAAACCTGGCTTCTCATGTGCTGGTTTAGATCAGCTGGTAATGCGCACTCAGGGAGCTATGTAAAAGATTCTTAATCTCTGTCATGTTTCCACGGGAAAGAACACTATGGCAAATTAGTGATATCAGCTCTGAGTGACAGAGAGGAATTTGTGGCACACATATTGCGTATTTATTGCTTTTTCTAAGGACTACTTTTTTACATTCCAGTATCTTTCTTTATGAGGTTTAATGAGAGATACACAAGGTTGGAGCTATAATGAATTCTTAAGGATTATCTTCATAAGTAAGGTAAAAAAACAATTATGTCTATACGTGGGTATAGAGACATTCTATATAAGGGGGAGAGGAGCTATTGAAGATTTTCCTGTGCAGGACTAGCACAGAGGGACTCTGAACAAATATCCTGATTTGTGGTGGCAGTAGAGACTGATGAATCTGTTTGCAAGTCTGTGTGCCCGTCAGCTATCCAGTGCTAAGGATCAAGGCACTGGAAAAGTTGGAAGAATAAGACAATCATTTAAACTAGAAATTCTGTGGAATAACAATTTGATCTGGGCTCAGAGAGCTAGTTGTTGTAATCTCAACCAAGATTATCTAAAACCTAAGATGTAGCTATAGTTATCTGATTGTTTCCACTTTGGATTAAATGGGGCAAGATAACCTCACTCACTCATTTGGCAGTGTGTGCTAGACGCTTGGGCACTTCAGTTTTTCTCTATATGCCTTCTTAACCTCTTGTGAGTCAAATTGGATTTCTAACATGCTATTCTTAGAAAATTGTTCCAAAAGGGCCAGTGCTGAAACTGCAAAGTGTTCCTAAGGCCTAAACTGCAGAATTCACACAACTGTTACTTTCACCTTATTTTATAAGTCAAATTAATTTCCTCAACCCAACTACAATTCATTGGGTAGGAGAATAGATTCCACCTCTTAATGGGATAAATTACAAAATATTGTGACCATGTTGTAGGCTACCACAAGGACCATGATATGAAAAAAAAAATTTTTCAGAAGTAGTTTTTGTTAGACTAGAGAGAACAATCATTAATCAAAATTTCAAGAAAATTAAGAAAAACAGGGATACATTTCTTTCTTCTCTCTGCAAGTTCAATTTTAGGATTCATGTCTTATTTATCTTTTCAACCAATGTAAGAAAATCCGCCATATAGTGGGTGGGAAATAAATATATACTGAGTTAATAATAAATGAATTTAAAATGTGTAACTTTGGTTTTGAGGGGTTTTTTAAAAGTAGTTTTCTATTATTTTCTATGCCTCTTACTCTGAAAAACAAGTTTACTATTAAATTCTAGGCATACATTTGAATTGAGCAGTTTAGGACCTAGATATGGTGATGTTTTAAATCAGATGAACAAGGGAGCGTTATGTGCATTTAATGTGTTACCGATGTTAAAGGCAGTGAACTGCAAATTGGATAAAAATTGTTATACTTCCCATTTTTATAGTAGCACCCACATTAGCATGGAAAATGTGAAGGTATGTGTAGGCCACTTGCATTTCTATGTAGACCTTCTCATAATGATCATATATTTATGGCCAAACACATTTTAAACTTAAAGAACTTTTAAATGTGATGCAAGTACTACAACTATTTCTAATGGGAGTGTTGACACTTGGATTTCAAATTTCAAATCCAACTACTACAATCTAAGTAGCTCATTATGTGTGGGAAGAATTGTAGGTGTGTATTTACCATGTTGACAGAATAATTATGGATGACAAGAAAAAAATCAAATGCACAAATTAATGACCATTTTAAAATTTTTTGAGGAAAATCTAATTGGTTTATTTTCAGGTAACTTTTAAAATATCATTATCAGATAAAATTGTAGCTTGTCAGTCATGATGAAGATTTAGTTGAGTGTTTTAAATGTTTTAAGCTAGCTTATCATGTTATCAAGGAAATAATGGGTCTATAAGCTAATTAGAAATATGGTTAATATAAATATAAAGTTATGAAAGCATGCATCAATAATTTGAAGAAATTTGGAAATCAACAAAGCTTAATTAATTGAAAATGCTACATTGTGTAACTCAACTAATTTTCAGAAAGCTTCTTTTTTTCAACTACTCCAATAAAGTTTAATCAAGCCTCCTCAAAATTAAGGCATCATCCACAATATCATGAATTAGTTGTAAAATTCATAAGTCTATGATCTTATCCAAACACTATCACTGAATGTAGATACTTGCTCTTTATGCAGATTTTCTATAGTAGATTAGAGTTAGTTATTTTTGACATTTGCCCTGAACAACCGGTAATTAACCAAGCAAATGAGTTAAGTGGCCACATTTGCCCCTGGGATTCTGAAGCATTCAGTATAATATTTCTTTGAAGTCCTCTTTCTTATCATCTCAAGGACCACAATTCCTATCATGCATCAAATAAATTCTCTTGCATTCCTCTGAACAGAAAATTTTCATCCTTACCTTCATATAATTGCAGGCCACTTTCTACCTTTGAAGAACTTCCCCCTTCACTTCTCTTTTAACTTAAGTCATGCCTAGATACATGTTCTCCTTAAGCTGGTCTCAAGATTTATTTCCTCTGGAAAATTTACTATTTAAACTGTATTACTTTGTGGATAGTCCAAATATTTTTTGAGACACATTGTGGTAAAAAGTTTAAAAAATCACTTTATATATGTTCTTAATTCTTTTTTTTTAAGATTTTATTTATTTATTTGACAGATAATGAGAGAGACAGAGAGCACAAGCAGGCAGAGGGAGAGAGAGAGAAGCAGGTTCCCCACCAAGCGGAGAGCCCAACGTGGGGCTTGAACCCAGGACCCCAGAACCCTGGAATCATGACCTGAGCTGAAGGCAGATGCTTAACCGACTGAGCCACCCAGGCACCCCTATGTTCTTAATTCTATTTGCACTTATATAAGACCAGTTACTTCGGATTAGAGCATAGACATTTTTAAAAATATTTTATTTATTTATTCATGAGAGACATAGAGAGAGATAGAGGCAGAGCCACAGGCAGAGGGATAAGCAGGCTCCATGCAGGGAACCCGACGTGGGACTCGATCCGGGCTCTCCAGGATCATGCCCCGGGCTGAAGGTGGCGCTAAACTGCTAAGCCACCAGGGCTGCCCAGAGCACAGACATTATAACTTATCATCTTTTCTAATTTTTTTTAACAAATGTAGACTGACTAAATAATGAAACACATAAAATCAGCATAAATATAAATATAAAAGTGATATTCCCTTTAAATGACATTTACAATGAGTTAGTATGAATTTATATTCTTATATAAAGTTATACAAAGGAAAGGTAGATGATATATAATCTGTTTTTAATAGCTTATCAGTGCTATACATATGAAAGCATTGAACTGTAAAACTAAAGCATGAAAGTAATAATAGTTATTTGCTTCTTCACTTGATCCAATCCAGTATTTAGAACAGTATTCTATGGCATAATTATATTAAGCTGTACCAGGAAGGTCATACAGCTCGCTTTCACCCTTCCAACCTCTCCTTTAATCACTCAGTGAATTACTTTCTTTAGATTGTTCCCATGGTTTCATGGGAGATGGGAGTATGCACTGCTTCAGCTGTGTTTCGAATGTTTCAAAGATACTATGTGACATCTATTTTACTCTTCTTCCATAATGGATTCCTTTTTCTGTTTCAGTTCAGTTTCCACCCCATGTGATAATGGGAAGGCGATCCTCATTCCTAACCTCAGGGAGACATTCTGATAAATTGAAACTAACCCTAGAAATATCATTCCCTTAAGCATTACACACTCTCACAGTTGGGTGTTTTACCAAATTCTATACAATACCATGCAATGGAAAGTCCATGAGGAACTCTGGGAATAGATCCCCCTATTTTTCTCCCCAGACACAATCTGAATATGACACTACAATGGCTGCAAATTCCCCCCTACCGGCCTGGGCAGAGTCACCTTATGGGGAAGAGAAGCCCCATGGGGATGGCAGAAATGTGAACCATCAGGCTTGGGTACTATACTTCCTTTGAATTACTGTTATGCAAAAGACCATTCTTCTCACTGTTAGATCATTTTGAAAATGTGATTTTGTCTGTTACAAGCAGCAGAGTAATGCCCTCTGCTGCTTGTAACAATGTATTGATACAAATTAATAACTCAATAACTCAATAATTACAAATCTATAATAGTAAATTAGCACACATTTTTCTTTTTCAAATCATAATGGCAAGAGTCCCCAGGAAACTAATTTTTGAAAATTAGAACCCTTTAAAGTATTTTTATTTTTGTGTGATTGTTCCCAAATAGGTTTTTCAAGTAATAAATCAACACACCCCTCTTTCAACTACAGTCACAACACAGCCTCTTAGGTTTTCTTTCTGCTTGTCTAATTCCTCTTCCCACTGAGCTGCATAGAGAAGTATCAACACTGATAATGCCCATCAGGAAATCAACAATTGTAAAGGTTGCCATTTTGGAATGTTGCCAAGTTTTCAATCCTCCAGCTGTATTGCTGCATTTTGTACAGAAGCAAAACTCATTCTCTTCAATTCTGTACCATATTTGGTTTCCCCATTTCCAATGCAGTTCTGATTCAGCCCCAAATTTTTCTGTATGTTTCTGCCTTTAACTCCCAAAAGCAAGCCATATAGGGGAACAAAATGCATCACATCACTGTCGTATGCTCTAACCTTTTTCTTTTCCCTTTTAAAAAGGAAATGTTTCAGCAAATTCAGGCAGACACCATATGAAGGGTAAGTATGCTGAGGCTGGAGAATAGACCCCAGCCAAACATGCCTTGTTACAGTTAAAAGTTAGAAAAATAATCTTCATGGCTGGTTGTTTTTCCCATTAAAATAGCTATTTACTTTTTCTTGTTTTTACAGACTGCTTGCATAAGTACCTTTAGGCAATTTCCAAATCTTTTTTGAATTTAATTAAATTTTTAAAACACTGAAAATAGCAACACTTGTGAAGATCATTTTAATTTAGGGCATATTTCCAATTAAAACCTGCCCATACACTTTGTTTGTAGAGCTAAGATGGTCATGACAACTGAAATATAGTCTTGCACTCAGCCTACTAAATTCCTTCTTCTGAGTCAATTATTGGCATCGCAACCCCATCACAGCTGAACATCAGAATGTTTGTGTACTAAATCCAGATGAGAGCATATATTGTCTAATACAATTTGAAGACAGGGACTGTGACCTTAACTATTTTTAGAGGCTATGTAAATAATATAAATGAATGGGCCATAAAAGGTACCCTAAAACAAAGGCCTAGCTAGTGTAGGAAAGCATATGTTCTATCTAAGGGGGGTTGCCATTTCTTGGCTCCAGATCATGGCTGCCAGGTGGAACTGTGTATTTTCACACCTACTGGTTTTTCAAAAGTAACTGCAATTTTAAGTTTCTATGTAAAAATTGCTAGGCTTTTCAATATTAGCTACTTTTTAAAAATGTATCAAAACATTACATGGCAATGCAAATCAACATCACAGTTAGATACTACTTCACACTTATTAGAGCAGCTTTAAAAAAAAAAGATTTTATTTATTCATGAGAGACAGAGAGAGACAGAGACACAGGCAGAGGGAGAAGCAGGCTTCATGCAGGGAACCTAATGTGGGACTTGATCCCAGGACTCCAGGATCACACCCTGGTCTGAAGGCAAGTGCTAAATCACCGAGCCGCCCAGGGATCCCCTAGGGTAGCTATTACAAATAATAATAATAATAATAATAATAGTGTTAACAAGGATGTGGAGAAATTGGAATCATCATGCATTGCTAATAGTAACATAAAATGGCACAGCTGCTGTGAAAGACAGTTTGGCAGGTCTTCAAAAAAAGTTAACAGAATTACCATATGATCCAGCAATTCCACTTTTAGGTCAGTACCCAGAAAAATTGAAAGCAGGGACTTGAGTAGATACTTGTACACCGATGTTCATACTTGCATTATTTACAATACACAGAAATAGGGAAAACTCAAATATTCATCAACAAATGAATGGATAAATGTATGTAAATGGTAGATACATACAATGGAATATTATTCAGTCTTAAAAAGGAAAGAAATTCTAATACATGCTACCACATGCATGAACTGTGAAAACTTTATGCTAAATGAAAAAAATCCAACTAAAAAAGTCAAATGTTGTATAATTCCACTTATATGAGATACCTAAAATAGTTAAATTCTAGAAACAGAAAGTGGTCTGTTTTCATGAGCTGGGATGGATGTTTGGGGGAATTATTATTTAATGGGTAGATTCAGTTTGGAAAGATGAAAAAATTTGGAGATGGATGGTGTTGGTGGTTTTGCAACAATGCAGATGTACTTAATAGCACTGACTAGTACATTTTAAAATGATTAAAATGGTAAACTTTATGTTGTTATGTATATTTTACAATTAAAAACAAAACAAAACAAAAACTATGTGTGTGTAACAAAATACATGTGCATGTTGGCCTTGGTCTAGGGTATACTTTTTAGAATTGTAGTTAAATTTTAACATACAACTGATTTTATGTGGAAGACTAAACAATGAGAGAATGAATGAGGCATAAAGAACCAAACTGTCATATACCAAATATATGGAATGTTTGTCTTCAAAGATGTGCTTCTTTTTAAGATATTCAATAAGCATTTATAAAAATTGACTCCCTAATATTATCAGATCTCTAATGAAGCTACTTAAACTAGTTCAAATCAGACCCTAACTGACTTGACTACAGCTGAAAATTCCAGCTTCTGGAGATGGGTTCAGAGTATGAAGGGATGGGGGAAAAACAAACAAAACAAACAAAGAAGAAGAAGAAGAAGAAGAAGAAGAAGAAGAAGAAGAAGAAGAAGAAGAAGAAGAAGAAGAAGAAGAAGAAGAAGAAGAAGGAGGAGGAGGAGGAGGAGGAGGAGGAGGAGGAGGAGGAGAAGAGGAGGAGGAGGAGAATGGGACCTTAACCACAGGTAGGGCTGCTGTGGTTAGCACATCACTTCTTTCTGCTTTTTCTGATGCCCTGAGACCTGATCCATTGACTTTTCTAGGGCCAGGAGTATTCATAGGAAACCCAATGAGTTATGATCAGACAGGTTATAATTAATATCCCATCAATTGTCAGCTACATCTTTTCAGAGCTGGACTAAACAGTTTATCTCTTCTATAGGTCTGGAATTTTGAACCAGTCATGGGTATAAAGTGGTTGAGGCAAAGTCTTATTAAAGCTTTGACTTATTTTCAGAGTGGCAACTCTGAAAATAGCAAGCTTATCAGTGGCTTTTCTGTGGCTTGGTTGTTCAAACACTTTGAATTCTAAGAGATACTCTAGTGAACCACCAAATTATTAATACCTTGTGGTTTTTATGAAACCTCCTATTTTCCTTAAAATAGTTCATGTCAGTTTTTGCTCCTTGGAATAAACAAGGGAGTGCTAACATCAAGTTCAAACAAAATTATCACTTGAATTGTTTTTGACCCTTGAAAATAACCTATTTTGAAATTTATTAGGAAGGATAAAAAAAAGAAAGTAATATTTTTTTATATTGAATGTAGCACAACTAAATATCAACATTTGTTATGCCACAGTAACTAAACATTCAACAAGTGTTACAATAGTTTTCAAATTGAATAAAAATTTATGAAAATATAAATGTGTAAAGATTAATAGAAGTTATGAATTATATAGTTTTTTTCCAAACATCTCAGATATTTGAGGTATTTCATAGGATAACCTGAGATCAAGGAAAATATGTTTTTTTTCTATTACATTAGCAAAGATTCAGGTTCAAATGCAGGTGAATGTACAAAGAAAGAAGCATATGCAAAATACACTGTAACCAGCAGAACCCCTTTGTAAGCATAAGCAATATCAGTATGTATTCTCTAAAAGTATCTATAATTTCAATTCATTATTTCAATTTTAAGAAATCTATTTTAAGAATATAAACCAAATTATGAAAAAAGAGAGAGTATTCCCAAGTATATTCATCCTACAAACAATATAAAAATCATCGATAAGAGAACGATTAACCAGTCTCTTCCCAAAATGTGTTCCATAGTATGATAATTCATATTATTTGAATAGAGGATTTCATGACCAGGAATATATAGCAGATTCTTCATTGTTATTATATTAATTTTTTTTATTTTAATTCCAGTGCACTCGGATATCATCTTATGTTGGTTTCAGGCGTACAATATAATGATTCAATAATTCTGTGCATAACTCATTGCTCATCATAAGCATACTCTTTAATCCTCATCACCTATTTCACCCATCCTTCCCAATACCTCCTCTATGGTAAGCATCAGTTTGTTCTCTATATTTAAGTATCTGTTTCATGGTTTCAATCTCTCTCTCTCTCTCTCTCTCTCTCTCTTTCCTGTATTCCTTTGTCTTGTTTCTTGAATCCCACATATGAGTGAAATTATATAGTACTTGTCTTTCTCTGACTGACTTACTTTACTTAGCATTATAATCTCTAGCTCAATCCATATTGTTGTAAATGGCAAGATTTTGTTTCTTTTTATGGCTGAAATATATTCCATTGTGCATTTATATATCACATCTTCTTTATCCATTCATCTATCCATGGACACTTGGGGTGCTTCTTTAGTTTGGTTATTATAAATAACACTGCAATAAACATATCCTTTTGAATTACTTTTTTAATGTTATTTTGGTAAATATCCACTAATGCAATTACTGGATCATAGGGTAGTTCTATTTTTGATTTTTTTGAGGAACTTCCATACTGTTTTCACAGTGGCTGCACCAGTTTGTGTTCCCATCAAAAGTGCATGAGGGTTCTTTTTTTCTCCACATCTTCACCAACAATAGTTGTTTCTTATGTTTCTGATTTTAGCCATTCTGACAGGTATGACACCTCATTGTCATTGACGCCTCATGTCACAGTGATATTTCATTGTGGTTTTTATTTGCATTTCCCTAGTGATAAGTGATGTCGGACATCTTTTCATGCTCTGTTGGCCATCTGTATCTTCTTTCGAGAAACTTCTGTTCATGTCTTCTACCAATTTTTACATTGGATTATTTGTGTTTTGGGTGTTGAGTTGTAGAAGTTCTTTACACATTTTGGATACTAACCCTTTATTGGATGTCATTTGCAAATATCTTCTCCCATTCAGTAGGTAGACTCACCACTGACATGGAGCCCAATGCAGGGCTTGATCCCAGGACCCTAAGATCATGATCCCAGCCAAACTAAGATGCTTGACTGACTGACCCACCCTGGCACCCCATCCAGTAGTGTATTTTTGCTTTTATTTCTCTTGCCCCAGGAAACATATCTAGAAAGATATTGCTACACCAAACATCAGGGAAATTATTGCTTCTGCTGTCTTCTAGGATTTTTATGGTTTCAGATATCACTTTAAGTCTTTAACCCATTTTGAGTTGATTTTTTGTGTATGATGCAAGAAAGTGACCCAGTTTCATTCCTTTCATGTAACTGTCCAGTTTTCCCAAAGCCATTTGTCAAAGAGACTGTCTTTTTCTATTGCATGTTCTTACCTCCTTTGTTAAAGATTAATTGACCATATATCTGGTTTTGTTTCTGGGCTTTTCATCCTGATTCATTGTTCTATGTATCTGTTCTATGTTGTTCTAATGCTGTGAAAAATGCTGTTCATGTTTTAATAGGAATTGCATTAATCTGCAGATTGCTTCAGGTAGTATAGACATTTTAACAATTTTTGTTCTTCTAATCCATGAGTATAGAATGTCTTTCCATTTGTTTGTGTCACCTTTAACTGCTCTCATCAATTTTTTTATAGTTTGCAGAGTACAGTTCTTTCACCTCTTTAGTTAAGTATATTCTTAGGTATTTTATTATTTTTGGTGTAATTGCAAATAGAATTGTTTTCTTAATTTCTTTTTCTTTGGTTCATTATTAGTGTATAGAAATGCAATGTATTTCTTTACATTGATTTTGTCGGCTGTGAGCTTACTCAATTCATTTATCAAGTCTGGTAGTTTTTAGTAGAGTGTTTAGAATTTTTTATATGTAACATCATGTTATCTGCAAATAATGCAAGCTTTACTTCTTCCTTAGCAATTTGGATTGCTTTTATTCCCTTTCCTTGTCTGATTGCTATGGCTAGGACTTCCAGTACTATGTTGAATAAAAGTGGTGTGAGTGGACATCTTTGTCTTGTGCCTGACTTTAAGGAAAAAGCCTTCAGTTTTTCCCCATTGTGTATGATGTTAGCTGTGGGTTTTTCATATAAAACCTAGATTATGTTAAGGTTTGTTCTCTCTAAACCTACTTTATTGAGGGTTTTAATTATTAATGGATGTTTTACTTTGTTAAATGCTTTTTTCTGCATCTATTGAAATATTAATATGATTTTTATTTTCTTTTGATGTGATGTATCATGTTTATTGATTTGCAAATATTGAACCACACTTAAATCCTAGGAATAAATTCCACATGATCATAATGAATGATTTCTTTAAGGTATTGTTGAATTGTTGAATTCAGTTTGCCAATATTTCGTTGAGGATATTTTCATCTATGTTCATCAGAAATATTGGCCTATAGTTCTCTTTTTTGTAGTGTCTTTATCTGGTTTTGTTATTAGGGTAATGTAGGCCTTATAGGATGAATTTGGAAGTTTCTTTCCTTTTCTACTTTTTGGAATAGTTTGAGGACAATAGGAGAATAAAGTCTTTTTAAATGTTTAATAAAATTCACCTCTGAAGCCTTCTGGTTTTGAACTTTTGTTTATTAGGAGCTCTTTGATTACCAGTTCAATTTCACTTCTAGTAATTGATCTGCTCAAATTTTCTATTTCTTCCTGATACAATATGGCAGATTATATGTTTCTAGTAATTTATCTATTTCTTTTAGATTGTCCAATTGTTGGTATATAATTTTTCATAATATTCTTTTATCATCTTTTGTATTTCTGTGGTCCTGGTTGTTATTTCTCCTCTTTCATTTCTGATTTTGTTTGAGTACTCTCTCTTTTTTGATGAGTTTGGCTGAAGGTTTATCATTTTATTGATCTTTTTAAAGAACTAACTCTTGATTTCTTTGATCTGTTCTATTATTGTTGTTAGTTTCTATTTTGCTTATTTATACTTTAATTTTTATTATTTCCATCCTTCTACCAGTTTGGGTTTTTTGTTGTTCTTTTTCTAGGTCCTTTTAGGTATATGTTGTTTATTTGAAGGTCTTTTGTTTTTGTTTTTGATGTTTTGTTTTTGATTTTTGCTTCCTGAGGTAGGTTTTTATTGCTATAAACTTTCCTTTTAGAACTGATTTTTCTGCATCCCAAAGAATTTGGACCATTGTGTTTTCATTTTCATTTGTCTCCATGTATTTTTTAATTTCCTTTTTGATTTGTCTTATATTATTTACCCTATGTCTTTTTTTAAGATTTTATTTATTTATTCATGAGAGACACACGGGGGGTGGGGGCGGACAGAGACACAGGCAGAGGGAGAAGAAGGCTCCATGCAGGAGCATGCTGTGGGACTCAATCCCAGGACTCCAGGATCACTCCCTAGGCTGAAGGCAGCGCTAAACCGCTGAGCCACCCGGGGGGGGGGGCCCATATCCTATGTCTTTTGATTAAAGTGTTTATTTAGTCCATTCATATTCAAATTAATTATTCATATATTTTTTGCTATTTTGTTACTTGTTTTGTTTGTTTTTGTAGTTTTTCTCTGATCCTTTCCTCTCTTGCTCTCTTCTCCCACAATTAATTGGCTTTCTTTAGTGATATATTCCTTTCTCTCTATTTTTTGCATTATCTATTACTGTTCTCTCTCTCTCTCTCTCTCTCTTTTATTTTTTCAGAAGAGACACGTAGAGAGGCAAAGACATAGGCAGAGGGAGAAGAGGCTCCCTGCAGGGAGCCGGATGCAGGACTTGATCCCTGGACCAGGATCACGCCCTGAGCCAAAGGCACACGCTCAACCACTGAGCCACCCAGGAGTCCCTATTACTTTTTTTTGATGTGTGTTTACCATTAGGTTTGTATATAACATCTTCTGTATATATAGCAGCCCATAGTAAGATGATGGTCACTTAAGTTTGAACCCATTCTTTACTCCTTTCCAACACATTTTAGGTATATGGTGTCATACTTTACATTTTGTGAGTCTTTTGACTGTTTTTACAGGTATACTTATTTTTTACTGCTTTTGTTCTTCCTTACACTTCTTTATGGTCTTTCCTTTCCATTCATTGAATTCGCTTTAACATTTCCTATAGGGCTGTTTATTGGTCATGAACTACTTTAACTTTTGTTTGATTGGGAAACACTATATCTCCCTCTTCTGTTCTGAATCATAGCCTTTCTGGATAGAGTATTCTTGAATGAAGATTTTTTTTCACTTCTTTGAATATATCATGCCACTTTCTCTGGCCTACAAAGTTTCTGCTGAAAATCAGTGCATAGCCTCATGCTCTTCCCCTTGTATGTAATAGTTTTATTTTCTCTTGCTGCTTTTTTGTGAGTGTGATTATTATTTATTTGTTTGTTCATTTGTTTGTTTCAAAGAGAGACAGAGCATAATTGGGGAGGGGAGCAGGGGAAGAGGGAGAGAGACAAGCAGACTCCCCACTGAGTGGGGAGTACAAGACAGAGCTCAGTCCCATGACTCTATGATCATGACCTGAACTCAGATATTTAAAGAACTGAGCCATCCCTTTTCTGCTGCTTTTAATATTCTCTCTTTATCATAGGTTTTTGCCACTTTAATTATTATATGTCTTGTTATAGACCTCCTGAGATTGGTTTTGTTTAGAGATCTCTATGCCTTCTGGATCTGGATTTCTGTTTCTTTCCACAGATTTGGGAGGTTTTCAACTATTATTTCTTCAAATAAATTTTCTGCCCCTTTTTCTTTTTCTTCCCTTTCCAGGATCCCTATAATACAAATGTTATGCTGGATGGTGTCACTGAGTTCCCTAAATCTATCCTTGTTTTGTATGATTTTTTTTTCTCTTACCTGCTCAGCTTGATTAATTCCTGTTACTCTGTCCTCCAAGTTGCTGACTCATTCTTCTATTTCATCTCATCTATTATTTATTCCATGAAGTATATTTTTAATTTCATTTACTGTGTTCTTGATCTCTGACTGGTTCTTTTTTTAATCTCATAGTTAAATGTCTCACTGATGTCCTCCACTCTTTTCTCAAATCCAGTGAGTATCTTTATGATCATTACTTTAAGTTCTCTATCAGACATATTCCTTATCTCCATTTCACTTAGGTCTCTTTCTGTGACTTTTTCCTGTTCTTTCTTTTGAGATCTGGCTCTTCACTTGTCTAATTCTCTGTGTCTGTTTCTCTATGTTAGGAAAGTCAACTATGTCTCCTACACCTGAAGGTAATGGTCTTAAGGGATACCTGGGTGACCCAGTCAGTAAAGCATCTACCTTCAGCTCAAGTGAGGACCCCCTAGCATGATCCTAGGGTCCTGGAATCAAGCCTATGTTGGACTCTCTACTTGGCAGGGAGCCTACTTCTCCCTCTCCCTCTGCCTGCCTCTCTGCCTGCTTATGCACTTCTCTCTCTCTCTCTCTCTCTCTCTCTCTCCTTTCTTTCTCATTCTCTGTCAAATAAATAAATAAAATCTTAAAAAAAAAAAAGAAAAGAAAAGAAAAAAAGATGCCTGGGTGGCTCAGCAATTGAGTTTCTGCCTTTGGCTCCCAGTGTCTGGGATCAATTCATGCATTGGGTTCCTTGCAGAGAACCTGCTTTTCCCTCTGCCTTATGTCTCTGCCTCTGTGTGTGTGTCTCATGAATAAATAAATAAAATCTTTAAGAAAGAAAAAAAGAAAGAAAGAGAGAAAGAAGAAAGAAAGAAAGAAAGAAAGAAAGAAAGAAAGAAAGAAAGAAAGAAAGTCAGTCTTCTGAAGAATTCCTGTAGTGCCCTGCAATGCAATGCCCCTGTTCATCAGAACTCAGCACTTCAGGGTGTCTCCTATGTGTGTGTTGCATGTGCCTACCATTATGGCTAAGCTGCTTTTCCCTTCAGTCCAGTCATCTGCAATGGCTCTCTCCCTGTTGTTGGCAGTGTTTGTTCCCTGTGGTATTAGTGGGCCAGTCTGGGGACCCCTTGGGCTTGAGTTGAGTAAAACCAGGTGTTTGCCAGAGATGTAGTAGCACCAAGCTGCAGGGTGCTTTCCCTGAAAAGATTGAACTGGTGGGTGGGACCTGCAGTTAGACCAGTTGTCTGCCTCCAGCCCACTGCTGGAGTCTCTGTCTGACTGGTGTGTATATTCATCTTTCCCTTTCTCTGTGGCAGAAGTCACTTTAGGATGGTGGTGGCCATGGTAGGGGCTACTTCCACACTACCAGGTCTGTGGCATCATTCTGTATGGGCACTGGTCAAGAGAGTTTTGGAGAAGTCAGATGCACTAAAGCACAGTGCAGGGGTGAAGTGCAGCCAAGGAGGGATGCTAACAAGCTTTGTGTGCTCCTGGTTTTCTGCAGAAGGGGCCTTCCAGTGCCAAGACTGAGGCCAACTCTCCAGAGGGGTAGATTGGTAGAAGTACAGTAGAGAGGGGTGAGATAGCAGTGCTAGCAAGTTAGATAGGGAGTCCGGTAAGTGGCCAGTATATTTGAGGTAGAGGAGAGAAATGATGCCTGCCAATTCTTTGTTCTTGGAGGAGTTCCCCAGGGATTTCTGTCCCTCTGGGACAAGCTCTGAGATTAGTAAGTAACTCTCCCTCCTGTATGTCCCAAGGGCCCTTCAAACTGCTGCCCTATGCTGTTATCTTCTCAGGCTCCTTGTGCTTCTTGAGGGGCAGGGACTCAGTCTCCTCTAGCTGACCAGCTCTTCTAGAGCCAAGCCCACCAGTTTTTTTAGAATTCCAGAATTCTGTTGGTTGTAAGAACTCATGAAATTTGGGTCGTTTGCTTTTAGAAATCAAATATTAATAGGATTTGTCTTCCCTATGTGGGTTCCCCAGTGTGAGGGTTTGTTTCTCTCCCTTCTCCATGTCCATCCTGCAGACTGCAAGTTCATTTGGTTCCAGAGTGCAGCTCCACCATTCCTATCCTCTTTGATGTGATCTCTTCTCTACATTTGTTTTCTTTTTTTTTTTTAAGATTTTATTTATTTATTCATGAGAGACAGAGACAGACAGAGAGAGAGAGAGATGCAGAGGCACAGACAGAGGGAGAAGCAGGCTCCATGCAGGGAGCCTGATGGGGGACTCAATCCAGGGTCTCTAGGATCAACCCTGGACTGAAGGCGGCACTAAACCGCTGAGCCACCGGGGCTGCCCTCTTTACATTTGATTGTAGAGTTTATTCTGCCAGTCTTCAGGTCATTTTCTGGGTGACTTATGCAGACGTGAGGTGTCATCTAATTGTATCCTTGGAAGGAGGTAAACCTAGCGACCTGCTATTCCACTACCCTCCCTAGAAGTCCTAACAGATTCTTTTGTGCAGGAATCTTCACTCAACTTTCTCCAACATTTAATTCTAATGTGTACTATCTGTTCTTAAGAGAGACATTTCCTCAAAAATATTATCCTTGGGGGATTAGAAGGTGGTATATATATCAAGAGTAACTAATTTGGTGAAAACTGCTTACAATTAATTTTATATTAGAAAAAGGGATGGTAAGAAGTTGTAAAGAGATAGATGTTAAAGGTAGAACAGAAAGGCTGTTTAGGTGGCAAAGCAATTTCTTATTATTTTCAAATTTTATGTAGTATGTTTATAAAACTTTATCCAAAAGAAAGCAATAAATAAAAATAAATTAAAAGATCCTTTGTTACTAATTTTACTACAAAAGCAAGTTAATTACCTAGAATAATCTCTGGATATAACCTTATTTCTGGAAATGGCGGGGAAAAAATACTAAATGAAACAATGTTAACTTGTACTATTCTTTGTATGTGTGTGTACATGTATGTGTGCAAGAGAAAAAGTGAAATAGATTCATCTGTACCTCAGCTAAGTAATGGAAGACATGTGTTTTTCTGATTCTGGCATGTTAATAACTTTTATTCCTTCTCTAAGGTAGAACATATTTGAATTTCACTAAGGACTTCAATAAACTATAACGAAAATAACTTGATTTTTTTTAGCATCACTTTGAATAAAATTCAACATGATTTAGTTCCCTCCAGGAGAGAAGGCATAAGACATTTCATATTTAGGTAGAAGCAAAGAACCATGTGTTCTGGAAGTAAATGTAAATAGACTGATTCTCAAACTGCTAATGAATTCAAACTCATTATTTGGCAGTCATGGTTTTATGTTGTAATAATGATTTAGAATTAGTTTTATCCTTTTGTTTCTGTGTCAATTATAAACCCACTGTGTCTCAGATTGGGGAAGGAGGCAAGTCTCTAGGATATGGAACATATCAAATTATAAAGAATTTTCTTTATCCTCTTTTAGGACAGTTGCAGACAGTTTGCAGAATGATATGAAATGTATCATTCAAACATTGAGATCATTTAATTCATCATTACATTAGGGAATTATTAATTAAGTTATTAATCACTTATTTGATTAATTACTTATTAAATAAATTAAATTAACCATTAAGACACATTAAAATCAAATAGATTTCTTTTTGAAGTGATGAAAATGTTCCAAAATTGACTGCAGTGACAATTGTACATATCTGTGAATATGCTAAAATTCATTGAATCATACACCATATATGACTGAATTGTATAATATGTGAACTTTACCTCAAAAAAAGCTATTGAAAAACAGCATGATGGCAGGACTGAATCTTGAGAATCATTCCTGGCATTTTGTAAAACAGAAAAATCTCAACCTTGAAAATCAAGGCATTAAAACCAGTCATTTTAATCACGACCTTGTTTTCTGAGATGCTAACTAAAATTACCCACCAAGGAGACATCTGCTCTGATCCTCAACAGTTTTGTCCAAGATTGTTGGTCTCTTATTTGAAATCAAAAAAACATTTTTATAGGTACACATAGGCAAAATTTACATAAATTTTTTTGTCTTCTGATCATACTAACTTTATTATACTAAGATAAAATATTCTTTAAAAATGGCTTCTAATGGAGGTCTTTTTTTATGTTTTTAATGTTTAATTGCCCTATAGCACCATACTCCTCAGATAATTTTTCTCTGGTATCTGTATCTAAAATTCTCCAAATTGTTTCTTATTCTCAGGTATCTCATTTCATGTAAAATCTGGCCATCTAATCATCAAGTGGAAATACTGGCCCTGACTAAGAAGTTATCGTTGTTATCCTTCCTCTATTGTACTGAATATATCCTATTCTTTTTATCTGTATATTGATAATTCTATCAGCCAGCAATTATATTCTTCGATTAAGAAGAATAGACCTTTTTACCTGTAGGAAAACCACATTCCTAAATCAAGACAAAATATTTCATGTTTTAAAAATATGAATCCTAGTCTTCAGTATTTTGAAAGTCTGAATTTTCAAATACACTTAATAGAAACAGTAGGCAGAAAATATGCTGAGATAAGGTAAGTATTTTGGTGAGGAAACAGTTTGACTGCTGTAAATCTGCCATTCCATACCCTAAATTTTGTGAAATTACTACATAAAATCTTCAAATTTATAGTATTAAATCAATCAATCTTAAACTCCTTGTCAGAAATAAATCAGTCTTTAATTATTAATAATTAGGCTTCCAAATTTAGCTACTTTACATCTTTTACAATTCAAATCAATCATAGAGCAAAACCAGTGTATGAATGTACATTTTCAAAAGACTATATGATGTAACCCCTTTTTTTTTTCTTAAAGAGACATATTTTGGATATTTGCTAAAATAAGAAATATAATTTTTTATAGCCTGACCTAGAATTGTAATTTATAGAAATGTATGCTTTGCTGAAAGTAAAATGATTATCTGTCTTGGTAATGGCAGTTCTCACCAAAAAAATCTTTGGATCTCCTAAATCATAAAGAGTCATGGTAAGTCTAGTTCATGGTTTTTCAAATGATTGAATAAATAAAGCTTGTTCACCACTAGACTTGAATTGAATATTCTAGACCTGGTCCTTCTAGGACTCACCCTTTCTTTCTATGTCTACATTCTAGGTGGTCTTAGCTCTACACAGGATGTCATGCACACGTAGGAGAAATCCATTCTTTTACTAAAAAGAAAAATGTATTAAGCACGGTGATGGTTCACTTTATATGTCAACTTGCTAAGAGATGCCCACATAGATGGTGAAACATTACTTCTATGTATGTCTATGAAGAGATTAGCATTTGAATGCATAGATTAAGTAATAAAAAGATCAATCTTACCAATGTGATTGGGCACCATCCAATCCACTAAGAGCCTGAATAAAACAAAAATGTAGAGGAAGGTCAAATTTGCTCTCTTTGCTTGAATTGGGACATTCATCTTCTCCTCTCCTCAGGCATTAGCACTCTTGGCTCTTGGGTTTCAGACTCAGACTATTGACTCAGCTGGTTCTCTGGCCTTTAGACTGAGATTACAATCATTTCTTGGCCTTTTAGCTAAAATCCAGCACAGACTGAGATTACACCACCAATTTGGACTGGAACAACACCACCAATTTTCCTGGGTCTCTAGTTTGCAGACATCATTTGTGGACTTCTCAGCCAGCCTTCTGTAATTGTATGAGCCAATCCTTCATATTAATAAGTCTCTCTATCTCTATCACTATTTCTGTTATCAGTTCTATTTCCCTATAGAACTCTGACAGTTACATCACCTAATAGGTAGAGGACATGCTAGCAGTTATCATGGCTAATGGTGCAACATGAATCTTACATTCTAAGGTGCTGGGGCAAGGTGAACAGACAACTAATATATATACAATAATGTGTAAGATAGTGATAAGTGCTGTACAGAAAACTTGAGAAAGTAAGTGTAATAAAAGAGTGTGTTCAGATGAGGAGGGTTGCCTTAGCCAGGATGTCAGAGAAGGCATCTCTGAATGAATTAAAAGTGTGTTAGGTAAATCGGAAAGAAGTACATTCTAGGAAAGGTAAGAAACAGCAAAAGCCTTGAGTTTGCATTCTTCAGGATAAAGAACTGCAGTCAGCCAGAAAATAGTAAGCCAGGCAAAGAGAGTTTAGAGAATGAGAGTGTTATGATCTGAATATGTCCATCCTGCAGAATTCATATATTGAAGTCCTAACATCTAGTACTGCAAAATGTAACTTTTTGGCAATAGGGTCCTAAAAAGGTAGTTAATATCAATATGTATGTACAATGAGGAAGGGAAGAAGAAAGGAAGGAAAGAAGGGGCAAAGCCCTTAAAAGCATTGCCTTCACACGTATTTTGTATGTATATTTTTAAGACATATCAATTTAATTTTAAGTGACTCTAAAATGGGTAATCATCATTTACTCAGCACATATAAAGCATTTTAAATTACTATTAGAGAAATATGAACAATTTTTCTTAAATAGTATTTCATTTAAACATTTTAATGCCATTTCTGTGGAAATAGGTACAGTTTGTTTAAAATATATTTAATAGTGGGTATTTGTCATTTCTAATGGCTGAGTAATATTCCATTGTATACATAAACCACATCTCCTTTATCCACTCATCTTTCAATGGACACCGAGGCTCCTTCCACAGTTTGGCTATTGTGGACATTGCTGCTATAAACATCGGGGTGCAGGTGTCCCGGCGTTTCATTGCATCTGCTGAGTGAAATAAGTCAATCGGAGAAGGACAAACATTATATGTTCTCATTCATTTGGGGAATATAAATAATAGTGAAAGGGAATAGAAGGGAAGGGAGAAGAAATGGGTAGGAAATATCAGAAAGGGAGACAGAACATGAAGACTCCTAACTCTGGGAAATGAACTAGGCGGGTGGAAGGGGAGGAGGGTGAGGGGTGGGGGTGAATGGGTGATGGGCACTGAGGGGGGCACTTGACGGGATGAGCACTGGGTGTTATTCCATATGTTGGCAAATTGAACACCAATAAAAATAAATTTTATTTAAAATATATATATATATTTAATAGGCATAAAGAAATGCAAAATATAAATTTATGTTATCTAATATGAGCTTTCATCAAGAGGCAAATTTCTCAAAAATTGCATGGAATTGGAATTAATCTATTAAATTAATCTATTAAAATTAATCAATGGACAAAGTGGGCAGACAAAAATTGATTTTATTACATTGGCAGCAATAGGAGAGAGGGCACAGATCAAATCTGGGTAACTAGCTTTGTCCTGAAACAAGGAGCTGGAGGCTTTTTAAACCCTGGGGTGAGCAGGAGAAAAGAACTGGTGGACAGAGGAAGTTAGATGTGTGTGTGTTGTGGGGGCGGGGTAGATGGATAGTATATGTTAAGGAGTATATTGAGTTATTCTTGAATTTGCAAATGTTTTTCTTTGGGGTTAGACCATCTGTGTTTGCTAATTGGTGCTAATGGAAGTTAGGCTTGACTAACAGAGACTAGGAGTTAGGGACTCTCTTCCTTGATGGTTGCATTTCAAAGGGATGGCCCCTAGGTCCTTGAGGAAGATATTCCTGGGAAATATCACTGGCAAGAGGCTAGGAGTTTATAGTTGCAAGAGTTATAAAGTCCATGCTTTAAGGAGAGAGAAGTCTAGGGCCTATAGTCAGTGAGAAATCTTGTCCAAAGTTTTGACAAGCTGAGGGGAACATTAAGGTTATCTTTGTCAACTGTAACATGAATCAGATTGAGCACTTTAATTACATTTATGATTTGAAAATTGTTCTGTATTTAACATGCTATAACTTTATAATTTTAGGTTTTGGCATGCACTTTAGTTAAAATTAGATATATTTCATAATTCTATACACTTCTCAGTCTTTACATAGTTATATTCAGAAGGAAGTATCTTCACATAAGGGATGAATGAGCTTCCGATCTCAGTCTTTTCGTGACCCAAATCTGACATTTAATAGCTGTGTGACTTTAAGTGAATAACTTAGCTCTTTCTCATAAAATAGAGATAAGAATAGCTACCTTGCACAGTCTTTAGCTAGATATGACAAAAAACTATTGTAAAATGCCCAACACAGTGATGAGCACATAGAAGACTGTCATCAAATACCAGTCCCCTCCTCTTAGTACCCATAAAACTGTTGTAAATAAAATTTGGACTAGAAAATGTAAGTTTTCTGATGGGTGGAAAATAGCAGATTTCTTCCCTGTCTCTTTTTCCCCTCAAGCACATATAATTATATCCTTTACAACTGAATGTTTAGAGCAAGGGCCTTGAAGTCATCAGTTTGGGAATTCCATGCCTTAGCGCACTAGTGACTTTTGTGACCTTAATTGAACCTCTGGGCCAGAGCTTTTCCATTTTTCAAATAGATATAATAATGAAACACATCTCTCCCTCACAAGGGTGCTTTTAGCATTACTGAAAAAAAAGAATCATTTTAAAGCACACAAGAAGAAAGTACTGTTGTTATTAAATATGTGATGAATTGTTGATAATACATAGTCTGTGATGTTGTAAGAGTCAGTAGCTTTAGGAAGCAAAGACTCTCTTGAGAGTGTTGGCCAGAGGAAACTGCGTAATGGCAGTTGAATTACCTGTTAAATTGAAAAGAATCATTGAGAAAACTCAGTATCTCTATGGAGAAAGAAGAAGCTATTATACTACACCTCAGTAGAATACCTATAACACTGAAAGGGAAGTTAGATATGATCTCATTTCTTGGCCATATCTATAAAAGGTAAGTGTTTCACAGGGACATAGCCAAGATATTTCCTTTTATAGAATAACACATTAGCAAAGTATATCTATTTTTAAAAAAACAATTTAGTGTTTGGAAAGTCAAGAGCTTCACCCACATTAAGAAATTAACAAATACTAATTAACTCATCACATGCATATTTTATATATTGATAACTTAGACAATCTATAAATGTTTTAAAATATAGGGAGCACCTGGCTGGCTCAGTCTGACTTCTTTTGTTTTCGCCTCAGATCATGATCTCAGGGGTCATGGGATCAACCCTGCTTTGGGACTCTGCACTCAGATGGGAGTCTGTTGAGGATTTTCTCACTCCCTCAGCCACTCTCCTCACTTGAGCATGCTCACACATTCTCTCTCTCAAATAAATAAATATATCTTTTAAAAAATGTTTTAAAACATATAATGGTCAAATTAATATTGAATAAAAGCTTCCCAATGTTTACAAGAATCCATTTGTTATCTTGAGAAGGGATGAACTTTTAGTCTAAGAAGGAAAAAGTTTTGATAAGAAAATTGATGTTTTAAATACTTACTAGAAAGAGAATAGTTTATAGTCTTTGGACTGAGTTATGGTTAAAATCTGAATGTATTAATTATAAATGATCCTTAACAGTTTATCATGGTGTCAAAAGTTTTAAAAAACTTGAATATTTGTTAAAAGTGGTAAGGACAGATTTTAATAAGTAGTAACTATTTCAATAGGGAAAAGAATCCAAAGAGAACTGAACTCAATTTCTGTTTGTATAGAGGTGATTTGATGTTCTAACAGGAGAATGAGAGAATAGAGAGGGGGCTGAACGGAAACTCAGTAGAGTTAGGTAAATGAAAAGTTACCAAAAACAGGAAGAAGGGTGTTGCCTCATGTGATACCTATGTGGGTTTGCAAACTGGTATTTATCAAAGTTAGGCTCCTACCCTCCATAAAAATTGGCAGAGTGGGACCCTATTTTCAGATGTTGACTAGAACAAATAAATTCTTTTGGCAGCCTTGAGTTTTCCTAGGCAGGCACTTTAAGGGGGACAAGGATCATCCTAGGGATACAATCTTGAGCTTTTAGAAACTCTGTTAGTGTTTGTTCAAGTTTTTATGGGCCGACATTGAGGCCTAGATGAGAAGAGGGCTTATAGGAGCCCGGATAAAGTTTGGCCAAGGAAGAGAATCTTTGTCAATGGAAACCTTAAAATTGCAATTATAGCTACATACCATCTGTCTCTATATTCTGGTAACAGATGATGATTTGGCATTGAATGGTATTAATTCTGTCATTCTTTCATCAGGTACTTGTTAAATGGTTAAGTTCTCCATAAAATACAAAGGTAGGTGGTTGTGGTGGTTGTGGTGGTTGAGGTGGTTGTGTCTCTTGATCAAGGGTCTGACAGTCTAGATGAGAGTAAAAACCATAAATAAATAGTTAAAATACTGTATCTGCTATGATAGAAATCTGTACAAGTTGCAGTAAAGCATAAAGAGAGAGAAGTTAGCTCTACTTGGTAGAGAAAGAGAACAATGAGTATTAATAAAGGAGGCAACATTAGAGGTGAACTTCGATGATGAGGTAGATTTTTTTCAGGTAGACAGAGACAGGAAAATATAGTGCATGCAAAGGAATTAGAATGAGCAAAACTTCAGATATATGAAATTATCCAGCATATCTGATAAATGCATGTAGAAGAAAAGAGTCTACAAAATGGGTTGGAGATTCAAAGGACATGCAAGCAGCTTTTAAGTTAAGCAAATAGAGGGATGGATGGAGGAAAAATGTATCATTGTATTATCATACCCAAACTGTACACTGGTGCCCCATGGTGCACAGAGAAGTCATAAGAGTGCCATGGGACACCTTAAATTTCAAGAAGAAGTACGGCAAAATCTGTGTAATGGAACTCAGTTAACCACTACCGAGTTGTTGGAACCTACCTATTTAAGAAATTAAACTATTGGATATTTATTTTGCTCGGGGATGCTTTGAAGAAAATAACTTGGATATGAGGATCCAAGAGCCAAGAAGGTTTGGGTGATAGCCATAATAACTTTTAACTTATTGTGTAAGAAACAGGGAAAACCGGAAAAAGTTGGAAGAGAACAAGGGGGAAGCTCATTCTGACAGCAGTGGGGAGCATTTGTTAGAGTTGACATTTTGGAGGCACAGAATTAGATATTATCGTAATTAGACAAGTAAGAGATGTCTAGTGAATGATGGATTCTAACTGAAGGAGTAACTGCTATTACTTAGACAAGTGTCTCTTAGTTCGTTATTGTTTCTTTGAATTGCTAAAAGTCTTTGGCAATGCTTTTGGATTTTGAAATTAACTATTACATAGCTGTTCATTTAATCACATTTATTTTTTTAAATTTCATATTTCATTATCTGTATAGTGATTTGAACAGTTATTTGCAGTCTTAACCAGAGCAACAGTTTGACGCAGAGCAACATTACTGCACATCCTCGTAAATATGATGTGTTTCAAATGCTCGGTTGATATCACATTGTACCTTTAACTTACTTTACAAAGAAAGCTAATCTTCTACTAATAGACTTAGTATTCTTGACTTGATCAGTCTAATGGAAGATGATCAGTCTTGACTGATCATTGTGAACTTGACTGATCAGTCTAATGGAAGATGATAACTGAAGTATGTCCTTAGTACACATGACTCATACAATGTGTTCACTTTTGAGCTCAATCCCTGGTTGCCCAAGCACTGAAACTTCCCCTCCTACTGAGGACCTTATTTGCAAGATTATTTTATGGCCTTGGTAACCCAAGTTAGTTCTATATTAAAACAGAAAGCCCAAAATATGTAATGGCTAATATTTATTGGGTGCTTTCTATGACCCAGCCAATCTTCTCAACATTTAACATTCATTATTATTAAAATTAATAACTACACCCACGCTATGGTGAAGGTGTCATCATTATTTTTTAAAATTTATTTATTTATTTGAGAAAGAGACATGGAGAGAGAGAGAGAGCATGCATGAGTGTGTGTGGGGTGGGGGGCAAAGGGAGTGTCCAGCAGACTCCCTGCCCAACACAGAGCTCATTGGGTCTACATCTCAGGACCCATGGGATCATGATCTGAGCCAAAACCAAGAGTTATATGCTCAACAAACTATGCCACCCAGGTGCCCCAAGTGTCACCATTATTATCTCCAATTTACATATACAAAAACTGAAATATAGATTTAAGCATACCAGGTGATATGAGTATTAAAATGGATCTAAGGGACACCTGGGTGGCTCAGTGGTTGTGTGTCTGACTTAGGCTCAGGGCTCAGGGCATGATCCTGGTTCTGGATCAAGTCCTGCCTCTGGCTCCCCACAGGGAGCCTGATTCTCCCTCTGCCTGTGTCTCTCTCTGCCTCTCTCTCTGTGTTTCTCATGAATGAATAAATAAAATCTTAAAAAATAATAAAAAATAAAATGGATCTAAGATACAAACTCAGATTTTATGACTCTGGAGTATATAATTCTAACAATAAACTAATATCTCTCCCATATGGGAGCAATATTTAAAATTTTTGTTTATTTGTATGTATTTATTTATTTATTCATGAATATTTTTATAGCAGTTTTAAGTTCATAAGAAAATTGAGGGGAATGTACAGAAATTTCCATATGCCCTACTCCCACATATATATAGACGCTCTCATTAACAACATCCCCCAAGGGATGCCTGGGTGGCTCAGCAGTTGAGCATCTGCCTTTGGCTCAGGGCGTAATCCTGGTCCGGGGATTGAGTCCCATGTCAGGCTCCGTGTGAGGAGCCTCTGTGTCTCTGCCTCTCTCTGTGTGCCTCTCATGAATAAATAAATAAAATCTTTTTAAAAAATCCCCCATGAGAGTGGTACATTTGCTAAAATTGATGAGTCTACACTGATACATCATAATTACTAAATCTGTAGTTTACCTCAGAGTTTACTATTGGTGTTGGACATTCTATAGGTTTGGACAAACGTAATGATATGTGTCCAAGACTAGTATCATACTTATTTTCACCATCCTAAAAATCTTCCGTGCTCTTCCTATTCACCCTTCACTCTCTCTAGGCAACCACTGACTTATTGTCTCCATAGTTTCACCTTTTCCAGAATGCTATATCATTGGAATCATACAGTATATAGTATTCAGCTTTTTCAAATTGGCTTTTTTCACTTAATAATATGCACTTAAGTTTCTTCCATGCCTTCTCATTCCTTTTTTATTAATATTTTAAAATTTATTTTACAAAAAAAGTATTCACAGTAGATAAGAAGATAACAATATGATCACAATTCTTTTTTTTTGTTCTGTTTTGTTTTTTTTATAATAAATTTATTTTTTATTGGTGTTCAATTTACCAACATACAGAATAACACCAGTGCTCATCCCGTCAAGTGCCCCCCTCAGTGCCCGTCACCCATTCACCCCCTCATTCCTTTTTAATGCTGAATAATATTCCATTGTCTGGGTACACCACAGTCTATCCATTCACTACTGAAGAACATCCTAATTGCTTCCAAGTTTTGGCAATTATGAATAAAGCTGTTGTAAACACCTGTGTGCAGGCTTTTATGTGGACAATTTTCAACCAAGGAGCATGATTGCCAGATTGTATGGTTAGAGTATGTTTAGTTTTGTAAAAACTGTTAAACTGTCTTCCAAAGCTGTACCATTTTTAATTTTCATCAGCAATGTATGAGTTCTGTTGCTTCACATCCTCATCAACATTTGGAGTTGTCAGTGTTATGGATCTTGACCTCTCTAATAGATGTGTGATGGTGTCTCATTTTAGTTTTACTTTGCATTTCCCTGTTGACATATGATGTGGAATATCTTTTCATATGCTTACTTGCCATTTGTGTATCTTCTTTGTTGAGGTGTATGTTAAGGTCTTTGGGACCATTTTTTAATGGTGTTCTTTGTTTTCTTACTGTTGGGTTGTAAGAATTTTTCTTGTATTTTGGATAACAGTCCTTTATAAGATATGACTTTTGCAAGTGTTTTCTCCCCATTTGTGACTTGGCTTCTCAGTTCCTTGAGTAATTATTTACTTTAAGCATCAAGTTATGTATATCTACTTGCAAAGCTCTCTTTGACCTATATTAACTGGATAAAAACATTATTAATTTTATTTTTATAAAGATTTTATTTATTTATTCATGAGAGACACACAAAGAGAGGTAGATACTTAGGCAGAAAGAGAAGTGGGCTCCCTCTGGGAAGCCTGATGTGACTCTATCCCAGGACCCCAGGATCATAGCCTGCACCAAAGGAAGATGCTCAACCACTGAGCCACCCAAGTGCCCCATATTAATTTTATTTTAGAAAATATTATTATGATTATGGAGAGATACATTAATAAAAGCATAAGCTTAATTATTATAGTGAGACAGAGGTAGCATTAAAAAGAGTCTCACTAGCTGCAATGCTTCAGTGTCAGTAGCAAAGACCTTAGGTTTGTGGATGAAAGAAACTTAAATTTCTGAGTGCTTTTATATTTATTAAGTCCTCGGGCACTGATTGACATTAATAAAGTCATGAAACACTGATGTTTAATTTGGAATGTTAATACATGGACAATGATAATACCAGCCTAGTCACCAGAATTCTAGTGCCCACCTTCTGAGTTCTTCCTGTATTACATCAAGGTGCTTAGAAGATTTGAAAAATAAATCGAAAATAATTAGAATATTTCATGATATGACCATGAAATTAGTTCTGAGAGAAATGGTGGAGCATGTAATTCAGTTATGTCATGATAAAGCTTGGATAATTACTGTTGTTTTGCACCAAAGTATATCTTTTAAGACTGAAGTGAGTAGGGATGGGATAAGGCTTATAATGTAAATGGGTAAACAATGGAGAAAAATGTTGCAAATAGAGATAAGAGAAAACTATTTCTTGGAAATATGAGTATTTTTAAATATCTATGTACAGATAAATATATAGGTATACAACATTATGAATTATGAGAACAAGAGAGGCTAAAGCATGGTCATCTAATGAATGGATACTGCACTAAAGAGTTGGGATATTTTCCTGAAGGTATCAATAGGTTTTACATTCATTTAGTTTTATGGCAGGATGCAAGTCAGGAAATGCAGAAGCTACAGCATCTTACTTTCTCTCAGCAATTCCCAAGTACAGAGGTTCTTTTGTCTATTCCACCACATGGGTGTTAGGATTCCATGTATAAGAAGCAAGGTATGAGGGCACTCGGATGGCTCAGCGGTTGAGCATCTTCCCTTGGCTCAGGGCGTGATCTCGTAGTCACGGGATTGAGTCCCACATTGGGCTCCCTGCATGGAGCCTGCTTCTCCCTCTGCCTATTGTCTCTGCCTCTCTCTCCCTCTCTCTCTCTCTCTCTCTCTGTCTCTCATGAATAAATAAATAAAATCTTTAAAAAAAAAAAAAGAAGCAAGGTATGTGGGGGTCACACTGATACATAAAAGCTTCATGCTATATTTTCTACCAATCTTTAATACCGGTTACGTTCATAGGCCCCAAACCAGCTTTCCAACTTGAAGCTTTACCAACCTAATCTTGATTTAAGCAACAAACACAAACACTATTTCTCATTTTTCTTAGCTTCCACTCCTTCCAAGGAGAAAGTGCTGAGGGAAACTAAGGTCATCCTCTGAGAGGCTGAATTAGACCAGACTTATGTTAAATTCTTTCTCACAGTTCCACCTCCATGACCTTGAGTTAATATTTTCACACACACAAAAAAAAATCCTTAAATGTCCTGTGATATTTTTCTTGACAGGCACATCTCTAAAATTGTATACAGAGGAAAAAGCAAGTTAATATGCCTGCAACCACCAAGGTTTGTATTATCTAATTAATTGTTGGTATCTTCTTCCTAAGATATGTAGTTCATCTTGACCAACATTCTTCATAAGTCTTTTCTTACTTTCTTATCCATTGCACAGGTCTGTTTCTCACTTATCACTTGTATCTTTTAAAAGTTATTAGAGATATTTATATTTGTGTTTAGTTTCTCTAAGGCCAAATTTACCATTTTGTCTGGACAATCAGTTTCCATGGAGTTAATATCAATTAGGGGTTTTAAACCAGTTTCCCAAAATATCTTTTCATCCTGGGGGTCATCATCAGTATACATTTATTTTTTCTTTAATTTTTATATGTAAGCCCATAAAATATTATATCAAATAACAGTAAATGAAACATTAAAATAATGCTTAGCATACAAACTACTTGCTGATATTATACCATATAGCAGTAGCTATTACAGTAATACTTAGCACACCAAATGTTTTTATTACAGTGTAATTTCTCCATCCTTCCCAACAGAACCATCACTTACCCCTATAACATATATTTTCAGTGACAAGGATGGTTACTAGAGTGTTTAGTAAATTCAGGATTCCTTCTGGCCTGGGGGACAAATTATATCCAGCTATGAAATAATAATTTTTTATTGACACTGATTCCCACATACTAATGTAGAGTATAGCACATTTACCCTATAAAGAGGACACATTGTTGGTCTTTTATCTGCTTGATACCCACTAACTATATAGCAAGAAATGACATCTCTTTTCAAATTCCTGGCACATAGGCAGTAAGGGAATGATGACAAGGGCCACATATTCTACGGACATCCTGCTATAATTCAGATGGTTCTTAGAATTTCAATAGGTGTATATCTTCCTGGCTTGGGTTTCTAAAACACCCAGGAATTATTTCTTAAACACAATAGCAATCAACCACATTAGAGAGCTCTTCTTGGGTGAAGGTATAGCTCCTTCCCAGAGGTGTTGCAGGGCATAATGTCTCAATGGCTATTTTTTTTTTTTCTTTCCCTTCAGGTAGCAATAGAGCATCACCAAGTCCTTCTTTCTCCATTCCTAAAAGTAGGTGGTAGGTTTGCAAAGATAAAAGGTAGGAGGTCATTCTCTCCCACTGAAGGTGGCATGGAGTTCGTCCTAGCCAGGCCAGATTAAGCAAAGTGACATCTACTCTAGGATTTCCTCAGGAATATATATAATCAAGTTCAAATGAATACAGTATCTTAAGCAGTAATGCTCCCATCAGCTGGAAAGAGGGCAAATGCAATCTTAACTTAAACCATTAGATCTGGTAACTCCAAAGAAAAGCCTTGTGATGTGCAGAAGACTGATTAGTACCACAGCATCAGGGGCACCTTATTCCCAGTACACAATCTTCCCTAAGGCTATTCTTTCACTTACTTTCATATTCAAGTGAAGCACATACTCACTGAGTTTATTATCCAGGCTTTCTCATTCTTATCATCCTTAGCATCCTGTCACTCAAAAATGAATATTTTAATTGTCCATTTCTATTTTCAAATGGTAGGCCCATTCTACATTGCGCTGTCTGTCCCATTTTGGTAAACTGGGTATGGTGAAATGTACATCCTACAAAGCATATAAAGGAGACTCCAAACACTTGTCTATTCCTGAAAAGACCTATTAGAATACTCCAGGAGCCATGAGCAGTGTTCTATATAATTCACTTGTCCAAAATACACTGATCCTTGACTTCATATAATTCCCTGAATGCCATGTTTGGACATTTTTTCCCCTCTTTATAGAATTCAGGACAGTCTCTCACCTTATTATTGGCTGTTCACAGTGATACTAGTATATGTCATTGTTTCAGCCACAATGGCATTGCTTGAGTACAATTTTGCTAGCTCATCTCATGTACCCAACTGTTTTTGCCCAGGGGCAGACCAGGGCAATGGCCTTGGCTTTCCAGTGTCCCTCTGAGCCATAAATAGTGATGAACATCTATGAATGGAATTCTCCCCGGGAATTTCTGTAGGAACATCCACAATTTTACCCTTTCACACCAGGCTTTTCTTATGTATCTATTATGTATCTATTCATCAAGGAACCATTTGTCTGCCATTTGTCTGCCTGTCCATGCAACAAAACCATGGGCATGATCCAGGAGTCTTTAAATATATATATATATATATATATATATATATATATATATATATATATATATATATTTACATATTTCCCTGAGGCAAGAACCAAGTTCTTCATGCATTGTCAAATATACTGCCCTCAATTTAACCCACTGTGTATACGTTTTGCCTTCTGCAGCTGAGATTTTAATAGACCACTGTCAGATAAGAGTGGATAGCTCGGGAGTTCCATCGTAGAGGCAGAGAACACAATGCATTCCTCAGAGCTGATCTCTTTAGCATGTTCCCAAATATGCCTTTTATATTTTGTCAGGGAACTTGTATAGTTTTTTCTGTACTGGAGTCTCTTTCTATATCCCCCATGATGTCATAGACAACTCAAGCCTCAATATAATCTGATGCTCTTAGGTATGTGTGTTATTTTTGCTAGAGGCAAATAGTGTGCCAGTACTTGTCTCTCATGTGGGCTGTTCTTAGAAAAAGTATCAGGGAGATTTTAGTCCAGAAGTCTAACAGTTGTCTATAAGTAGCATTGTAAGGCTTTTGCCAGGGACTTGAGTCTGTGTGTGTTTTAGCAGTACACTTCTTTAAATACACTGCTTATGTCAGGATTATAAAATCCCAGGGGGACAGCCTGGGCTACCCTCTGCTCTGGACTACATTCAAACCCATTTCTTTTTCTAGTCTCCCAGAAGGGAAGACAATTTTCTCTTTATTGTTTATAAAATCCTCTAGCAGCCATAGCCCAGATTATTCCTGGAAAAAGGTCTGACTGAACTGGGGCCTGTCTCCTTACCAGATTATTCAGGTACCCTTGGTTAGCTCTATTACAACTACAGCTTTTTAAATTTCCCCTCCCTCCAGTCTCAGCTTCCTTTCAAGAGGGGAAGTATCATTATAATATAAACTTGATGAATCAACAGGGCAGTAACTGAATCCTAGAGAATATGAGGAACTGTAAAAAAGACACTAAAAGTATATATTATGGGGTCTCTCCTCTGCTTGACATTTTCAAGATTCTGAGTCTGTATGACAGCATACCATCACCATTGTCCCCTGAATTTCCTGATAGTTTTTACATGTCTGGCACAGTAGAAGCTTTGGACTTTCTCCCAGAACAGATAGGATGAAGGTAGAAAGAATTGGTATCTGAGAAGGACAATTGGTTCCATGACCTCTTTAATCAGGACTAAGATTGCCTGATGCCCTCCTAGAAGGTAGTATAGTTTTTACTACAGGAGAAGGTTAGGGTAATTGTAAGGGCTCTGATTTAGCTGATCCAATTAAGACTTGGCAAAGGGCAGATGTCCCCAACATTCAACTACAGGCCAGTGAGGGCAAGATCTTCTACTTGCACATCACATCCTTTCCAGTAATACATTCAAGCAAAGAGGATATCCCTACTGGATATCTTCTCCTTTATCAGGTTTCAAGCTGGAGTTTACTGGGACCATGATACATCTTATCACAGTATCTCCATCCCCCTTTAGCTTCCTCTTTGGCTTCTTCATATTATCTTGCTCTATGGAAATTCATAGTGCATTACATACCAGTATCCACTCAACCCAAAAGTTTTACCAACCATATGATGATATTCTACTTTAACCAAAGCACATGATCTTGGAGCTTCCACCAGGGATAGGGCAAAATATCCTAGCCTATAGGTTAACCCTCTTTGGTTTCTACTGCCTCAATCTACAGAGTACATTTAACAATCTACAGAGTACATTTAACAGCCTTAGTTAGCACCTTTTATTATTGTTCCCTAATAGTATGTTTGGATTTAAATTCATCCAGACTGGGTTAAAGGGAACATGTTTCATGAGATTAATTAAGGGAAGACTGCCTGTGTCTCTGCCTATCTCTCTCTGTGTCTCTCATGAATAAATAAATAAAATCTTTTTAAAAGTCTCTTCTCATCCCTCATCTTAACTGTCACCTAATAATAGGTCTATCTGACTCATCCTTTCCTTATTTTTTCAGCTTCTCCCTACCTCACTTTGCCTTTCCTTGACTGTTTTATCAGTAACCCAGAAGATAAATCTGACATGTAGCACCCCAGACAGCAAATTCTCATCAGTCTCCTCCCTACCCTGCCCAGTTCTGCTTCCTGCATCACAGTGTTTTGACTCAAAGGTCTGAAAGACAAGTCTATTTTGGACACCAGTGTCTAACACCACAGATGTGGTTATAGGTGTGAATTAGCTATCACACTTAAGAGACATAGGCAAGATTTGACGTAAATCTCTGTTTACTTGGCATTAGAGAAGAAAAGAAGGCCATACATGCAGGTTAGGCATCTTCATCTCCTCATCTGGCCTCAGCAGCTACATAAGTACACAGAGATGGCTTCACTTGCAGCCTCACCTACATAGACACATATGACTGCCACAGATGAGGGCCAGAGTATGTGTGGGTCATGTTGACACATGGAGACCTCGGCCTCTATTTCCCACCAAGTTTTACATCATATTTACCACATAGACCAAATGCCAGATCAAACCAGCTCAAAGCTCCCTAACACAAGGCAGATGTGTGTTCCACACACCAATGAGGCAAACAAAATATACCTCATTTATTTTAGCTCTACTGTTTCCAAGGAAACAGTGCTATGAGAATTGGAGATATTCCTGAAACAGGCCTAAAATTCAGGTCTGATAGTAACTCTTTATTCACAGAAGTTATATATATATAATATTTATATATTTATATATTTATTTATATATTTACATATTTATATATAATATTAAATATATAAAATATATATTATATATAATCTCAAAGTGCTACATTTTTCTATCTGTGCTTATACTTAGTTTTCAGTTATTACATTCCTTTTATTTAACCTTTTCTAATTTGTGAAATGTAACTATCATATAAAAAAGAACATAAAATCTTAATCCACAATATAATAAATAATATTTATATATAAATACCCATGCAACCACCTCCTAGGTTGAAAAAATGAACATTGTCAGTATCTCAAAAGGTACCATATTGTCATTTTCCAAATCAACCCTCCTCAGGATTTCCCTGACCTTTTCATGTGCTTGAATTTTATGGTAATTACAAGCATGTGTTCCTTTACAGTTTTACCACTAGGTATATATCACTAAATAATATAGTTAAGATTTTCCTGTTTTAAATTTTATATAAATTCTGCGTGTATTCTTTTGCATCTTGCCTTTTTTTTTTTTTTTTGGTAGGTGAGCTCAATATTATCTTTTCAACATTCTACCATGTTGTACTGTGCAATGGTACTTTCCTTATTTTTATTGCTATATGGTATTCTATTATATGAAAATATTATGACTTATTTAATCCAGTCTTATAATAAAGGTTATTTGTGTTATTTTAGGTTGAAAGTAATACAAACAATGTTTCTCTTGTAATATTCTTTACAATCTTCTGAGGTAAGCCTGATTGTCTTTGTTTTTCAGACAAAGAAATAAATAGAGAGAGGAAATATAATTTACTCAATATCATTCAGCTGAGCTTTAACTCAGCTGTGACTCCAGCATCCACGTTCTTCATTTCTTCATTAGGCTCTTGCAATAAGAGATATGAGATTACACTAAGATAATGGCAATTGAGATGAAGAAAATGTACAGATCCAACCAATTCTAAGAAAGCAAATTCACTAGGATTTGGTGTAGGAGATGGAACAATCAATAATAACATCACTGAATAAACATCTGGCTTGAATAGGTAGTTGGTGATGTCATTTATGGAAATAAATACAGAAGACCCAAGTTGGGAAATGGAGAATTTAGTTTGGACTTGAACATACTCCTTTTCATACTGGCAAGACAATCTAGTGATTAATAGTAATAGCTAACATTTCTTGAGAACTTAAAATTTTCCAGGAACTGTTTTAAATTCTCTATCTACATTAACTCACTTAAGTTCCACACAAACCTATAAGGTAGATCATAGTCATGTGTCCATTTTATAGATGATGAAGAAGAAGCAAAGGGAGGCTCAATAGTATCCCAAAGTTATAAAGCTAGTAGATGAGTCAAGGTACATACATGAGCAACTGCTTCTAGAGCTTGTGTTCTTTTTTTGTTTTTGTTTTTTCTTTCTCCTTTCTTCTTATTTTTTTAGAGTTCATTTTCTTAAGTATCAAAATAAAATGTCTCTTGATAAAAAGACACAGCCAATAGATAGTTAATTATACAGATTTGATGATTAAGCAACAGATCTGGGCTGGAAATATGGACCTAAAACCTGGCAGTATATACATGAGAATGGATGCATGGAAATGGATGAATTACCCCTGAAAAAGTGGATAGTGTGACCAGAGTCGTGGGCTTCATATGGGACTCGTGGGATGTGAGGAAGAAAGAATGACACATTACAGCTGTCCAGAATTAGAAGCAGGTGGGCTTTTATACTCTCGTGCCGGTGGTTCTCTATTGGAGGTGATTTTGCTCCCCCGGGGATGTTTGGCAGTGTCTGGGGACATTCTGAGGGCTGGGATTATTGGTATCTAAGTGGGTAGAGGCCAGAGATACTGCTAAACATCCTACAGTGCACAGAACAGACCCCCACAACAAAGAATTATTCTGTCTAAAATTATCAATAATACCAAGGTTGAGAAACCCTGTCCTGCACAGATCACCCATTGGATGTGGGCCCACCTAGGAAAGGAGAGCACTGCAGCTGAGAGGTGTTTGCTGACAGCAGCTGGGAGAAGTCATTCATCTCTCTAACTAGGAATGCAGCAGTGCATCACAGCATCTGCCATGGCTGCGGAAGGGAGATAAGGAAGCCTGCTTTGGGCCACCTGCTGGGATCAGCAGTGTATTAATCACACCCTTTCTGTAATTCCAATGCTTTGACATCTTGAAGCCTTGCTGACCCTGGAGAGATGTGCCTGGCAGGTGCTAGCCAATTCCTAGAGGTAGTAAATGATGAGGCCAGGAGAATGCCTTTCATATGCAAACCAACCAATCCAGAGTCTTCCCACCCCACCACCTTCTCCCTTACTCTCAAGGCCACTATCTCCCTACTCTAATCACCCCAGAGTTGGGTACTAAACAGTTTCTGACAGCCCCCGCACCCCAGAGCCCACTGAAATTATTCAGTCCAGTCAACCCTAAACCTGCTTGCCCTGCTATGTCTGTTCCTTGCCACGGAAACCACACTAAAGGCTCTTACCCACGTTTTCCCCTTGTAACCTCTGTTTCCTGACCAATACTGGTGCTTCCCTGAGGGACCCCATGAAGGCATGCCTTGCCTCCGTCCTGGGAACTGTGAGTAAAAACTATCTTCTCCATGGCAGTCATCTCTTTTACTGTTGGACTCGCCATATTAAATAATTATACCTACATTTTATAAAATAAGCAGATGATTGATTTTTCTTTATATTTAGTTTTATTTCTTCTTTCCTTTCTTTGGTGTGCTTTGTTTTTTTTTTTTTTTTTGTTTGTTCTTGTTTTTTGTGGTGGTGGTGGTTTGTTTGTTTATTTTTGGTATTAAAAGCCTTTAAAAATAATTTGGCTGCATTAATTTTTAAATTTAAAAATAAGTTTAAAATAATTTTGTTTTGGCTGCAGACTGCTTGCTACATTTTTAACTACACCCATGCACATTTTTCTTTTTTAAAAATCTGCTTGTTTTTTGGGTGCCTGGATGGCTCACATGGTTAGGCATCTGCCTTTGGCTCAGGTCTTGATCCCAGGACCTTGGAATTGAGCCCCCATTGGACTCCCTGCTCAACGGGGAGGCTGCTTCTCCCTCTCCTTCTGCCATCCCCCTCCCTGTGTTCTCTCTCTCTCTCTCTCTCTCTCTAATAAATAAATAAATAAAATATTTCAAAAAAAATCTGCTTTTTTCCATGATGAAAGAATATTCATATATTGTATTTTTTATAGATTTTTATTTATTTATTCATGAGAAACACAGAGAAAGAGGCAGAGACATAGGCAGAAGGAAGAAGCAGGCTCCCTGCAGGGAGCCCGATGTGGGACTCGATCTCAGCACCCCAGGATCACGCCCTGGGCCAAAGGCTCAACCGCTGAGCCACCCAGGCGTCCCCACATATGGTGTTTGACCATAAACATTAAAGGTGTATTTCCCTAGTGCTAATCACTATCTACCTAGCTGTTAATTCATCTCATCTTATAATTTTAAGCCAAATAATTTGTAGACATAAAGCTTCTATCAAATATTTAATAAAGTATTCTCATTTGTACTGCTTTGTAAACAATCAGTAATCCATCCCCCTTGATCCATGTTAATGAGCCATGCATTGTTTATTTCCAAATAATTAATTTTCAACTTTTGTTATTAATGACTATTATTATGTTCTGATCTAATACCATGGCATACCCAATTTCAGCTTTTCTGTAATTTATTTAAAATACTTTTCTTTGTGGCTGATTAGATGTTCAGTTTTTGTAAATGATCCATTGACTTTTAGAAGAAAGTGTATGTATTGCATATTTGAAACACATTTGGACTCTTTTAAATTATAAATTAAAGTATTATATACCCTGTATATTTTTACTTTTTTCTACATGGTTCGTCAGAACTTGAGAAATGTGTCTTCAAAGCTACTTTTTTCTTCTTTTCTAAGTTTTTCTTGTAAAGTTTCATAGGGTAGTTTTTACTCTAAATATTTTGTACTGTGTTATTTGTCATACAAAGGCATATGCTTTGAATATCTCCCGTAATTATAGATCCAAAACTTACAATTTTTATATAAAATGACAGTCAGTTTTTGATTGTATGATGACTTATTTACCTCAAGATCTAATATAATTGATTTTAATATTATACTCTTTTGTTTTCTTTACCCAATACATCTCTGACAGTTCTTTTTTCTTTCAATTTTCTGTGTCATATTCCCCGTAGCTATGTCTCTTGGGAATAACATAGATTGAACTTTGTCTTCAATAGAACAGTTTGATTCATCCAACCTCAAATCTTTTAAACCTGTTATGCCTGAAAAGCTTGTTTATTTGCCCTTTCAATTTTGACATTTTTAAATACATCTTTATCTTTCCTGTCTGATTCTTCATGGGCTATGGGGCTATGTTTTTACTATAATTTTTGCTAGCGCTTTATAAAACATATCTTATTTTAAATTTAACAGATATATACATGTTAAAAATGAATTATAATAATCAAAATAACAAGTAAAGTAGTGTTTTGATACTATCTGATGTAGTTCTGGATTCTCGCATTGCTTTATTTTGCTTCCTTCATCCCTCCTTCAGTTGTCTGTTGGATAATATGGGATTCACCTCTTTCAATTGTCTGTCTGTTATAATCTGGAATTTGAAGCCAGATCCTTATTGTTATTTTTACACTTTGTATATATGATTTCAAGAATTACTTTTGTATTTTTTCTCATAACCTATCAATAACATTTAATTCAACATACTGTGTACACTGTTTCTAATGCCTAATACCATGTATTATTGAGTCTTTTACTTGAGCTCATTGCTTAGCTGGATTTATGCATTTTTTAAAAGATTTTATTTATTTGAGAGAGAGAGAACATGAGCAGGAGAGGGTTGGAGGGAGAAGCAGATTCCCTGCTAAGCAGGGAGCCTGTTGTGGAGCTCCAACCCAGGACCCTGGGATCATGACCTGAGCTGAAGGCAGATGCTTAACCAACTGAGCCCCACAGGAGCCCCTTTATGTATGTTTTTAATATTTTTTTGTGTGTGTGGAGAGTCTGTTATTGCATTTTTGTTTTTAATTTCTACCTTCTTCTCAATTAGTGTCCTTTTCTTGTCAATCTATTGCATTTTCACTTCACATTTTTACCTTTTAAGTCAGAGTCCATGTTTTCTTAAATTATATTAAGGACACAAAGCAGATGCTCTAAGAAAAAGTGATCAATATTTCTGATAGAAAGCCGTTTCCAATCTCTTCCTCTTTCCAAAGATATGTCCTTGCAGTTTAAATACCATTATACTTCTTTTATGTCAATCATATCTTTTACATTTGCTTTTTCTGATAAGGAAGACTGTATCCAAATATGGTATTTGTCCATAAACATTGTGGATGAATTAATGGGCCATCTGACTCTATTATAATCTCCCTTGCATGGACTTTGAGACACAGAGTTTATGTGCAGAGTCTTTATCAAAATTTCTTACATTCAGAAAACATTTATCTCTTGTAGCTATCTGGTTGTCTTTTGAAAAGGATCATTTATACTTTAATGATTGAAAATATTATTTTTATCTTCCCTTGCTAGACAATGACGATAACAGCACACAGCATACACTGCTCCATTGCTTCCCATCATGGTTCCTCCCTCCTGATCCTTCCACATTCCTGAAGAGCACCAACACCTTCCATGTCTGCCTCTGGCTAAAATAGAAATTTTATTTCCAGAATGAACAGAGAGAACTACAAATGAGAGAAATTGGAGGATTTTGTGGTCTTGTATGTTTTAGAAAACAACTCTTTCCTCCACATTAGAGGAAAACAAGTTTCGTGTTATGGTTCATATAGACATTTGGACTCTGAGGCCAAGAGTCTACCTGTGGTAAAACTGTGAAGATGAATGATCTTTAGGTTTACACGTTCGTTATCTCCTATGATAGTTAATTCTATGTGCCAGCCTGACAGGAGATGCCCAAATTTCTGGTTAAACATTATTTCTGGATATATTTGTCAGATCATTTACAGATGTGATTAGCATTTGAATCTGTGAACTTGGTAAAGTAGATGGCCTTCCCCAAGTGTGCATCATCCAATCTATTGGAGGCCTGAGCAGAACAAAAAAGAGGAAAGAGAAATGTGCACCTTGTCTGTCCCACTGCTGGAGCTGGAACATTTCATCTCATCTTCTTCTCCTGGTTGGGATTTAACATCATCAGTTCCACTGGCTCTCAGGCTGTCAGACTTAGACTGAATTATATCACCAATTTTTCTGGATCTCCACCTTGTAGATAGCAGATTGTGAGATTTCTCAGCGTTCATCATCACATGAGCCGATGCCTCACAATAATTCTGTATCTGTATATCTATATCAGCTCCATCTTACCTATCTATAGCTATCTAACCTATTGGTTCTGCTTCTCTGGGGAATACATCCCTCAAAAAAGCAAAGTGTGTCTTAGCATCACCCATTAATTATAGTTTCTCATTCAGTTCAAAGAAACGTGTAATTTGTGTAGATAATATTAGTGCATTGATAATATTAGTGCATAGTTACAGATGCTTATGTTTAATTTCTTTATAGATATTATAGTTGGAAGTTGGGAAAGATTTGATCCGGCACTGCTAACTGAGGTGATTCTGGTGCTTGTACCCATCACTTTAAATCTGCAGCACACATCCTTGGCACATTTAAGTTTCTGTAGTGACATTTGTTCCATAACGCAGATTGCACCATATCATCCAGTGATTTAAAATACAAAGCATTTTTTTACCTGGAGGTACCTACCAGCTTCTGCTCTCTGATCTACCACCATTGAAGATTCCTAAGCCACACCCACAGCACTATGGGTTCTAAGAGAGAAGCCTAATGACTCCTAGCCCCACCTTCTGACACTAAGCCTTGTCACCTGTGCCACTGGTCTTGCCATACTTTTGAAACCTTTGCCTTGGTTTTATTCTTACATATGAGTTCTGAAGACTGAGCTGTGCCTTTTCCTCTGTGAGTTCAAATCCCTCTCATGGTTACCTACCCAGTACCATGGGTACTGGATCCTCTGGATTTACCTACTTCTGTAGCAAAGTGAGGGATTGTAATTCTTCCCTGAAGATCAAAACCTGCTGCCCAATCTGAGGAGGACAGTCAGCTGTTGCCTGGCTGCCCCTGCTTCCCTGCTGGAATTTTTAAACCTGTTCCTCTCAGTAGGCTCCCTCTGATACCACAGAGTTAACACACACTAGCTTTTCAACATTGTACTCTACTCTCTGAACTGCATTTTTCCAAACTCCTGGCGACAAATTTTATTTCACCATTATGGTGAGACCTAGTTCTAGGTCAGCATTTCTCCAGGATTACCCCAAGCCTTATTTCCTAGATCATACCTGGTCAAATTAAAAAATAAGAAAATGTCAGGTAAGCGAGATCTTTTAATCTTTGAGTTAGCTTGGCATTTTCTTTCCTCTCATTCCAGCCAACCGCACAGCTAACCCACCACTAATTTAGGTGGTAGCACATGTGAAATATGTTTTAAAACTAACCAATTCTCACCAACTGTGCTAGATGACTTTAAACAGGTCACTGCTATCTTTTACCCAGAATAAAATAGCCTCTAATGTTCTCATATTTAATGTTTACATCTCTTCTCCATGGAGGCAGCCAGGAGGATCCAGTCACCCTCCTGCTCCAAACCCTTCGGTGGCTTACCATTACCTTAGCACAAGTTTTTAAGTTTTTGCTTTGACTCATGTCTTCATATTCAGCTTCTTTCCAGCTACAGTCCCTCTCTTTATTATTATGCTTCAGCCACACTAGACTGCTTTCTGTATTTTGAAGAGAACTATTTAACCTCTCCATTGTCTGAAACACTTTCACCCTCACTCATGTGGACAAATGCTAACAAATTTATCTTTCAGGCCCCAGTACCTCCTCAAATAGGACACTCTCTGAGAGGCCTTAGTGACCTTCCTATCAGATTACTGCATTAATTAAATTATTGTGCTAATCACTGTATTATATTCTCTGACAGTACCGTATGCTTTTTTGTCAATACCATCTCCAAGTTTTTTAATTTATTTATTTATTTATTTATTTATTTATTTATAAAATCTTTTTTTTTTAAGGTTTTATTTATTTATTCATGAGAGACACAGAATGAGAGAGACAGAGGCAGAGACACAGGCAGAGGGAGAAGCAGGCTCCATGCAGGGAACCCGATGTGCGACTCGATCCTGGGACTCCAGGATCATGCCCTGGGCCAAAGGCAGGCATCAAACCGCTGAGCCACCCAGGGATCCCATCTCCAAGTTTTTAAAAATGTATTTGTTTGAATACTTGTCTGATATTTGTTTCCTTTGTTATCCTGCAAACTTTATGATGGTGTCTATTGAGTATATCATTTCCTGAATAGGGACTCCTAGCGACTTGTACAAGTAAAGACTCAAACATGTTTGATCAATGAATTAAAAAGAAAATAGGCGAACGTGAAACATAAATGTAAGAAATTTGCCAACAATACTAAATATTCCTTATTAATAAATTAAATGTCTGCTGACAATTCTAGGTATTGTATTAAAATGTTACTCTACAAGGAAGTCTATCAATATTTTCCCCAAAAAGAGTGGATGAAAGGGGGTAGGATATAGTTCAGTGAAAGGAAGAAAATTGATATAGTGACAAGTAGTGAGCCTAGTTAAGAAAGCACCAGTTCTATGGACATGCCAAAGCTCTTTGAAACATTTAATTGTTCACATAAATGTTTATCTGGGGCTGGAAGGGTGCATCCGTTATTTTTATTTTTTTTTTACTTCTGATGGCAAAATAGATATAAAAATATGTTTTTCCCAAAACTCATACAGCAGGTAGGAAGATAAGTATACATCTCTTAACTTTCATTCCTAAGTTTTATCTGCAAAACTGCTGATACATCAGGGACTTGCACCCTCCATGGTCATTCTCTTCTCTGCACCTAATGCTCGTGACATCTGTCTTCCTGATGCAGATCTCACAGAACCTACCGAGTCTTGCTTAGAGGCACCTAAGAACTAGGAAGTCAGCTGCTCTCAGAGAACCAACTAGTGGGCCCTTGTGTAGCATTTCATGCTTTTCCTTTTCTCCTCCTGCAGATTCTTGCCTCTCACCCTGTAAGCAGTGGCTTAGAGACCTTAACGTACTGGACTATTCGAAGATGTTAGTAAGGTTTTGGCCAAAATGCATATTCCTGAGTTTTACCTGGGCTAAATATCTGAATTCTTAAAAAGCAGGCAGATACTCCTTATGCTGATGGTCTACAGAAAAGAGGTTGAAAAACAACCAGCTAAGCTACTATTTCATTGATTTTCTTCTGGTCACCTATTTTCTGAAGTGGGCACAAGCATTCTGTTGTTTAAGGTGGCCAAATTTGTCACTAAAGAATTTGCCTTTGTATAGGGTCAGACCTATATAAAAAGAATAATGCTTTCTGTAAAGTGGCATTCATTAATTTAGTATTACTTTTGACAACCTATAACATAGGCAATTAATTTAGTATTACTTTTGACAACCTATAACATAGGCATTTTAGTTAATGTTTATTTTTTATTTTTTTTTAAGATTTTGTTTATTCATGAGAGACACAGAGAGAGAGGCAGAGGCATAGGCAGAGGGAAAAGCAGGCTCCCTGCAGGTAGCCTGATATGGGGACTCAATCCCAGGACAGGATCATGACAAGAGCCAAAGGCAGATGCTCAACCACTGAGCCACCCAGGTGACCCTAGTTAATTATTAAAAGGTTTAAGCTCTTCAATTCCTTCATGTTATCCAGCTATCAATATAATGAATATAGACAATATGGATTCAATTTTTGAATTTTTATGTAATTTTTCTTATTCTATCACTTTGATAGCATAGGTTTCAATGTTTTCAAAAAGCAAAAAAAGAAATGACTTAATAAACTTTAAGTGAATTTGGCAAGAAAATGAAACACGCATTGATTAAGTTCTTTAAAATTAAGTTTTAACAGCTAAGATATACAGATAAAATTAGCATTATATTACCTTTCAGTTTGACTACCACACTGTGCTGGATAACTTCCAAGAATCCCCTTTCCAATCAAAAATGATGATAGAAATGTGATGTTTTACATCAGACACTTGACTAAAATATCTCCACTCATCAGACTTCTAAGAGTCAAACTGCAGGTGGTCCTGAATTTATTTTAGATGTATGCTATTTTCCTCCATTTGAAGTCTCTTTCAAGTAAAACAACTTAAAGAAATATCAGGAAGCAATTTATTGGAGATTATGTATTTATTTTAATCAACAGGGAGAATTAACTCAATGGCTGTAATACATCATCTGGATTCAGCTACACTCTGTGTGCTCTCTTTTTAGATGAAAGACTGAAATTTTCTTCGGTTCATTAAGTGTGGTATGATTTCCTCTCTTTAATTAAATTTGAATCCAAATCCATTATTATTTTTCACATTAAGTACTATTCTTCATTCCAACTCAAGATATACGGACTTATGTTCTACCTCATAATCCTGTGATGTCTGATATATTTTTCATGCTTCTAAAAATCCTTATAAATTCTACTATAATTATGCATTTCAAAAACAAAATTAAACCTATACTTCTTTAATTATCTATGTCAGAACTGAACCACTGTATATTTATTTGCTTCCTTTTAAGAGGAAGAAATGGGTATACTTGTGGTTCTACTTTCAAATTTTTAGTTCTATAATCTTCATGTTTGAAACAATTTACTATAACTTTTAAACATTGTTGATTCTTTTCTTTTAGAATTTTTTATGTCATTTGTCCTATTTGATGACATATTAAAATTATTTTTGCAACTACATACAGACAGTCCCCAACCTACAATAGTACGACTTATAATTTTTCAAATTTATGATGGTGTAAAAATAATGTGTTCAGTAGGAACTGTATTTTGAATTTTGAATATTTATTTTTTCCCAGGCTACTGCCAAATAGTAGATACTCTCATGATGCTAGACAGTAGCAACAAGCCACAGAACCTAGTTAGCTGCGTGATCATGAGGGTAAACAGCCAGTACACTTACAACCATTTTGTATCCATACAACCATTCTGTTTCTCACTTTCAGTACAGTATTCAATAAATTACATGAGATATATTCAACACTTTATAAAATAGGCTGGGTTTGATGATTTTTACCCAACTATAAACTATAATGTAAGTGTTCTGAGAACATTTAAGTTAGGCTAGGCTAAGCTATGATGTTTGGGAGGCTAGGTATATTATGCATTTTCAATTTATGATAGGATGTGTTTATTCACCCCATCTTGAGTGAAGGAAGGCCTGTATTTCAGTATTTTAATGACCACACACACAATTAAATAGACTGATTCTTATTAATTTATAATGAAATGTTTTTTTCTTAATTTTACTAGGAATAAAAGGTCATTGTTAAAAAAGTAAACTATCAAAAGTATAAGAAAAAATGAAAATTGCCCATAATCCAGACAAAAATATCTTTGTATTTTTCTTTTCAGACGTTTTATATATATATATATATATATATATATATATATATATATATATATATATATTTTTTTTTTTTTTTTTTTTTTTAAGGGATACTGAAAGGTCTTTATTGCCCACCGGCCACCATCAGTGTCCTAGCCCCATGCTGGGCCTTCTGGATAGCTCTTCAACCAACTCTGAGGGCCCATGAGACAGCCACAGTCCAGCTCTCTCCTTCTGGGGGACCAAGGTGCCTGGGGCAGACAGTGTGGCAGAGGGGCCTCAGAGTGAGGGGTGGAGGACTCAGCAGCACTTCCTGCAGACGAGGATGGAAGAGAGGGCCCTTCTTGGCACCTGCTATGAAGGGTTGCTCTAAAGAAGAGGGCAGAGTGGGGGGAGGGGCTCCCTATGTGGGCATGGCATGGGTGGCAAAAAGCATGTGAAGAGGATGATGATAAAAACAATCACGCAGATGAGGACAATCATCTTCACGTTCTTCCACCAGAACTTCTGAGCCACCTTCTGTATATATATATATACACATACACACACACACACAAAGTTTTCTATAGGTACCTATAGCATTTCACTCTCCTTATTACATAGCTTGTTTTTCACTTGGCAGTAGATCATGGATATCTTTCCATATCACTGTATATACCTTTATATATCATATGGGTATGTTTATGCAAATGTACAATTTGTATAACACTTCAAGTTATACAAATATAAATGCATCTTTAAATTTATAATCAATGATTTTATGCACATTAAATGGTTGAGCTTTTGCTGTTATAAACAATACTGTGGTAAATATCCTTATTTTTACATATTGGTTCTGTTAGTTTCTGTAGATCTATTTCTGGAGGAAAAATGGCTGGATCACTTTAAGTTTTGGCATATGATTCTAGAATGTTTGCAATTGACTGAACTAAAATTTTATGAATTTTGCCTTATCTATACTCTTTTCTTTTTAAAGATTTATTTATTTATTTTAGAGAGAGAGCATGAGCAGGAGGAGGAGAGGGAGAGAGAAAGGGTTCTCAAGCAGACTCGCCGCTGAGCTTAGAGCTAGACACTGGGTTCAGTCCCAGAACCCTGAGATCATGACATGAGTGGAAATCAAGAGTCAGATGCTTAACCAACTGAGCCACCCAGGCACCTCCCTTATCTACACTCTTAATAGTTACGTTATATCATCAAGATTTTTTATCTTCTTCAAACTGAAAACAGTTTTTAAAATTCATGTTTAATTTGTATTTCGTGGACTATATGTGAAAATAAATCAGGACTAGTTACGTAAATTGCAAGGTCCCATGCAAAATGAAAGTCCAGGACCCTTTTTTAGAAATTATTAAAAATTTCAAGAATATGACAACAGAGTATTACACTGAGCATGGGGCCTTTATAAGCTTGGGGCTCTATTGACTCTAAAAGTTTCACACTCAGCAAGCTAACCTCAGCCTTAGCTTTTCAATTGCATATTTAGCCCTTTTTATTTAATTCTGATTCCTGTTTATGAATGATTTTCACCCAGTTTTAAAAATTCTAGTCTTTTTATTGATTTGTACAAATTTTTTATATACCTCATACCTAAATTACTAAAACGTTATTTAATTTTTCTTATATTTTATGAGGTTTTATTTACATTTACATTATGTTTAAATATTTAATCTTATAATGTTTTTTACTCGGGTCAGATCTTAACTGCATTTTCTTTTAACCAAACTGGTTATTCAATTGACCTAGTATCATTTATCTTATAATCTATATTTTCCCCAGTGATTAGAAATGCCATATTTTTCATGGGTCAGTAAGAATGTAGAATCAATTTCTAGATTCTCTATTCATTTTTATTGACCTGAGTGATATTTCCCTAAACCTAATCTATTTTAACTACTTTAGTTCTATGATTCTTCTTCCTTCAGAATTTTTCTGGTGATTTTTTTTTTAAGATTTTATTTATTCATTCATGAGAGACACAGAGAGAGAGGGACAGAGACACAGGCAGATTGAGAAGCAGGCTTCCCATAGGGAGCCCGATGTGGGCCTCGATCAGAGATTCCAGGATCACGCCCTGGGCCGAAGGCAGGTACTCAACCACTAAGCCACCCAGGTGTCCCTTCTGGTGATTTTCGTACTGGTTTTCTTTTTCTTTTCTTTCTTTCTTTCTTTCTTTCTTTCTTTTTTTTTTTTTTTACTGGCTAATTTTCTAACATATATTTCTGAATTGTTTCATGAAGTTGGGAAAATTCCTGAGATTTTGATTGCCAAAACAATGAATATGTTGATCTAGCTGGAGAAATCGATGTCTCTAAATATTAATTTTTACACTGGAAAACAAGATATGAACTTCCATTTATCTAAGTCATTGTTCATGTATCTCAGTAAAATATAGCTTTCTTCATATAAATCCTGCACATTCTTAAGTTTACTGTTTTTTATATTTGATCTTTTCAAAAGATAGAAAAGCTGTTAGTTTTGTATATTAATATTGTTAGTGGTCATTATGCTGTTTTCTTATTATGATCTATTTTTCCCCACACTGTGGTGTGTCAGAGGACAAAGTCCACTGGGTACTGAATCAATCAGGTTCCTTGTCTCCTGGTTTTCAGTTGAAATCACAGGGAAAGGATATGTTTTAATATTTTGTCAGCCTAGAGATAATGTCATTTATAATTTGCAGGTAAGTTACTTATGTGCTACAAGAATTTGGTTGAATTCTTCTTAAGTCTTCTGTTTACTGGGCCTCATTTGATCATCTATGCAGAACTTAAGTTTAAGGGATTGGCAGAGTGTAAGGTTTTATTACCTGTTCAAATATTTAGCTGTCTAAAGAGAGTGAGAGCTATATACTCTCAGATCACTAAAGCCAAAGAATTTTTGTTTTTAAAATTATGAGGTATTGTATTGACCTATTGTAAGAATGTGTATTAGAGATTGCTTCTCTACTGTGTTGTGAACCAGCCATATTGGTAAGAATTTAAAAGAGATTAAAAAAAAAAAAAAAAAACAACTTTCTGATGGCTTTGTCTTTGTCACATAGATGCATGTTTTCTCTGTACTTCACCTGTAGGCCTACTTCACCTTCACCTGTAGGCCTCCACTAATGGAATTTGGTCTTTTAAGCAATTTAGATGTACCCTCACAACCATGTGTTACACATCATCTAACGACATACTTTGCTATTAGCCAACTTCCAGAAGAGAAAACATGACAAAAAGTGTCGCACTGGGTAGTTTTCCATCTAGCTACCTTTAACTGTCTGAGGTCAACAGTCTCTTATAATTGATGTGTGGCAGGGAGTAAGGCTTCAATTATAGCTCACATCTTCAGTCCAAATTCCTTGAAACTAAAATATTAATGACTGTTATAAGATTCAAACTTAGTATTCTGATTATCATTTCATCTTATGTTTTGCTTCAAGAGTCCACGTGAATTCTTTTGATGGTATAAGACATTTTTATTTTTTAATCTCATTTGACCAATTAATAGGACATGCTATATATATCCCACTGTGGAGATAAATTAAATGTGTTGCAATGTACTTTTTTAATGTATTACTAATTTCTTTTTGTGAATTAATGAATTAAATAATTTAAATGAAGGTATAATTGACTTATAGCATATTAACTTCAGGTATGATATTTGTATATATTGCCAAATTATCACCACAAAAAGTCCAGTCAACATCCACCACCATACACAGTTACACATTTTTTTTTCTTGTCATGAGACGTTTCAAAATCCATTCCCCCAGCTACTTTACAATATGCAATACAGTATTATTAACTATAGTCACCAAGCTCTACATTACTATACCTTAAAATTATACCTTTTGACCCCCTGAACCTGTTTTCCCCACCCACCTCTGGCTACCAACAATCTTTGTTCTATACTCATGAACTAAAGGTTTGTTTTGTTTTTTTTTTTTGGATTCCACATGTAAGTGAGATCATAATGGTATATATCTTTTTCTGAGACACTTTAAAACAGATTTTGTTTCCCAGGGAAGGTTTTTTTTTTTTTTTTTTTTTTTTTTTTTTTAAAGAAAACAATTTTTAATGTTGGGTTCTACTCCTTTTATTAAAACAAACTATTGCTTCAACGTGGATGGAATTGGAGGGTATTATGCTGAGTGAAGTAAGCCAGTCGGAGAAGGACAAACATTATATGTTCTCATTCATTTGGGGAATATAAATAATAGTGAAAGGGAATATAAGGGAAGGGGGAAGAAATGTGTGGGAAATATCAGAAAGGGAGACAGAACGTAAAGACTGCTAACTCTGGGAAACGAACTAGGGGTGCTAGAAGGGGAGGAGGGTGGGGGGTGGGAGTGAATGAGTGACGGGTACTGGGGGTTATTCTGTATGTTAGTAAATTGAACACCAATAAAAAATAAATTAAAAAAATAAAAAATAAAAAAAAAATAAAACAAACTATTACCTTCAATTTTCTTCATTCTGTTTTCTTATTCTGTAACGTAGAGAGGTCATTTATGGCCTGCAATTTGTCTAAGTAGCACATGGGAAGATACATTTTGGTATCTTTATTATGCACTTAATATATTTTTCAGAATTCGTTTTTAACATTTTAAACCTGAAAGGCAGTTAGCATAAATTTAGTAATCCAGCACTCCAGAAAAGAACTGGAAGGACGTTAAGACATGGGCAGGCCTAATGGAATAGTTTAATCTGTGTATAATTTCTCATCATAATTTATGAGGCTGCTATCCAGGCACCAGCTTTCTGTGTCTCATCTTCCATTTGCCCTAGTCTTAAATCTACAGATACGATGTATCCTGTTGCCTCTCCCCTGTTACTACCCAATCATTGTGAAGAATCCTAGTAGATCAGGGAGTAAACCACCACCTACTGACTTCCTCCTTGAGTAGCTTACATTCTTATATGCCTCCCAGGGCAGATAATTTAAAAATGCTGCTGATCTGAGCAAGTAAAGGGATCTCAGGTGCTCCCTGCTTATTTTATGCTGTGCCATTGCCTCTATCTCTCTCTTCTGGAAATTGTGAATGCCAGAATCTCCTAAATTTATTTTCTGTAATGTTCCATTACAGTCTCAGGAAGAAGCAATGAGTCCTTTATTTGTTTCCAGGTAAATTAACTCAGTTTTGAGGTATATTGATTAGTCATGGTTTCTAATATTACACAGGCTTTTCACCATTTTTATGTTTCTTTGGGCATTTTGTTATTAATTACTAGGTAACTAAGAACATTGGATTGGCAAAGGTACTAGATGTACTAATACTCAAGGCATTCACTTGTCTGGAAGTCATCACCAAAGCTTCTCATTCACAAATTTAAATCCTCATCAAATTATGTTCTTCTGAAGTCTTTAATGGAGATTTTACTCATCAGAGACCAGGTGTTCTGTGCTTTTACCTAAAAATAAACCTAGATATTACCTAATGTTTTATCTTTGATTCTTTTATCTTTTTCTCTATATTTTTATATACAATTTCATCTAGCTCTGTGGCTTCAGATATCTCTACTTTATGGATCTTACTATCTACATTTGCATTTTCTGTAAACTCTGGTTTAGCCATCCAGATGAATACCTGCTCCTGCCTTGGATAGTATGGTGACGACTTTAAGTTAAAGCAACATGTCCAAACTTCAGTGCATCATTTTATACCTTTCTAAATCTATTTCTCTACTTGTTCTTTCATCTACTCATTTATATATTCATTGCTGTATTTATTGAATACTTTCTTTGTATCAGTTTCTGTTGCTGGGTGTATATTGATGGAAATGGTAGACAAGGTCTCTTCTCTGAGGGAGTTTATGCACACTAGTTAGCAGAAAAAAATATGAGATGGCATGATAAGTGCCAAGTTATGATGAGCTTGTGATAAGATGAAGGAACAAAGGGGTCACCTAATCCTGATTCGGTGTCAGGAAAAACTTTTTTAAAGGAAATAACATAATAGTCAAAAAGAAGTCAATGGGTCTGGATTTTAGGAGAAAAATCTGAACTAGAAACTTTTCTTTGGTGATTCTTAAGATACTGATGATTATGAAAGCCAAGAAACTGAACAGAGGTTGCCAACAATGAGTATATTGCATGAGAAAAGAGAGGACTGAGAGAGAAGAGAGCCTACTTAAGGGCTAAACCAAAAAAAGACAAGTCTACAAAGGAGATTGTGGGATCATCAAAAAAGTAATAGGAATAATCATAGGATTAAGCTAACATGTATGTGCACTGCGTATGAAGTACAGTGCAGTTTGCATGAATTGCCAACGTAAAACTGGAGAGTGTGGAGTCAAGAAAGTCAGAAAAACAAAGTGTTCAGGACAGATGGAGCTGAATATAATCAGGAAATCAAATATGGCAGATACTACATTTTTAAAAAATTCTATTTAGTCCAAGGACATCACTAGAGACCTTGAAAAAGCAATTCCTAAGGAGTACTGAGAGCAATAACATCATACAGAAGGTTCAGGAAGTGAAGGAAAGTAAGGAAATGTTTCCCATGAGTATTGCTAACAGTTCCACTATTTTCTGTATCCAGAACAGAAAATGTGGATTCATCTTTGATTCTTTCCTCTCATTTGTCTTCTGATGTTAATTCTATGCACAATGACTCTTGCTTCTTTCTCATTTCTCCTTGTCATGGCTTTTAATAGGACTACTCTTATTCAACCCTGGGCTTATACTCTCACACTCCTGCTTCAATTCCTGTTTATGGAAAATCATACCATTTGTATTATTTAAGGCTCAATCCAAATACTGCTTGTTTAATCAAATTTCCCTAATGATCTCATTCTCAAGCAATCTACTTGTCTCTGAACTCTTATAAAAAACTTCATTGGTATTCTTTATATAATGCTAACGACTTTCTGCTTTGAGTATGACCACCCACATGCATGTCTTACCACCCCTTCTATGCTGTTAATTTCATTAGGGAAGAAATTATCTTTATTTTTACATTATAATAGTTCCCAAAATAGAACACTTAAGTACTAATTTTTGTTCTGCATAATTTTGAGTTATTGGAACTTCACAAAGTTTACCTAGGCCTTTTGAATATTTTCCCTTCCAAAATATGATGATAATGTTATCCTTTCTATTTAGCATTATATGATAGTTTTTAGAATTAAAAAAAAGTACTTGAAAATGTAGCATACAAATCACTAAAATATAAAACAATTTATTATTTGCCTTGTTATTACCATTTCAGAAGAGGGTTATTATTAATAATACTAATATGATTATTTGAGACTAAGAACATTTAGATATGCCACAAATCAGCCAATTACTAGTTTAAAGGTTAATTTCTTCAATTCAGAGCATATAACACCTGTGGTGAAGTGTCTGCCAATTTATTTTGATGAATAATTCAAGGAGCATTGATTTTACTTAAAGACTGTTTCTCTAGGTGTTTATATTAGGGGATGTAGCAAGTGATTTACATCAAGTGTCTTGAGGCCAATTGGTCAATTTATTACTTTTTTCAGTACAAAATTAATATGTGCTTATTGTATATATACAAACCACTCTTAAAAGTATACATAGAAACTGAAACCCCAATTCCCAGAAGTAACCAGCTAAAAATATTTGGTATATTTATTTCTAGATATCTGTTCTACATGAACACATATTTATTTTTTGTTGTTGTCAATGTTGTCCACCCTCTGTCTGTCTCCCTTTCCTCACCTCTGTGGTTGTATGCATATAAATATGCATATAAATATATGCATAAGTACACAAAGGAATTTGTATATACATACATATATATAATGTACTTATAGATATTGTGGTAGGTGGAATGATAGGTCCTGGAAGATGTCCACCCTATTCCCCAGAATCTGTGACTATGTTACCTTATGTGACAAAAGTGCACATGCGATTAAGGTTAAGGATCTTGAGATGGGGAGATTATCCTGATTTACTTATTTGGGCCCACTACAACACTACAGTCTCATGAGTCCTTAAAAGTGGAAGAGGAAAGCAGAAAAGCGGGTCAGATGAATGTGACATTAGAAGGACTTGAACTGCTTCTGCTTACTTTGACAATGGAGGAACAGGATCATGAGCCAAAAAAAAAAAAAAAAAAAAAAAGGCAATGAATCCAGGAACTGGAACCTGCCCTCAGTTTACAGCTAATAGAAAAATAAAGACCTCAAGTCATTAAACTGTGAGACACTGAATTCTGCCAACAATTGAATAAGGAAAGAAACTAAATCACCCCTAGAACCTCCAATAAGTAAGGGAGCCCAGCTGACACCTTGACTTAACCCTAAGGAGAACTAAGTCTGACTTCAAACCTCAAAAACTGTGAAATAATAAAGCTGTGTTGTTTAAGCCACTAAATTTATGGTGATTTGATAGGATAGTGATAGAAAACTATACAAACTTAAATGTATTTCTATAGTTATCTACATGACTTGCAACTTCATTTTTCTTAAAAAAAATACATGAACATCTCTTTGTGCCATTTACTTATGTGTATAGTTTGCACACTGTGGGTGTAATTTGTAGGAGAAACTGCCACAAATAGCTCACACAAAGAATAGACTTTACCAGATGTACCTAAATTACCTTTCAGAAAGGTTTTCTCAACTAACATTTCCACTAATCATATATGAGTGTCCATATTCTGTGTCCTTGCCCAAACTGAATATTATCAGTCATTTTAATGTCATGGCCTTTGCATTTACAGGAATGAAAACTGCTTTTGTGTCCATTGAATACCATTATTTATTCTTTGTCTGAATCTTACATGAGTTCCAATGTGACATACTAGAAGCTCACACATGATTTTACAAGGCTGGCCTTTTAACCTAGTAGATTTTCTTTGTGTCTATGAGAAATTGGCAGCATAAAATTCATTATTAAGTCAGAAAATATTTAGATAATTTTGAATAAAAGGTCCATATTTCTGAGTCCCAAAGCTTTGTGTTTGGACTTAACTGAAGGGTAGCTAACTGTTTACATTCAATCAGATACTTCATATACCTAAGTTGATGGTGTTAGCAGCATTTACCCAGATTCCAATGCCACTCTCCAGTCTCTTCCTATTGCCACAACCCTTCCCAACCCAAGTTCTAAGAGTATTATTTCCTAAATAACTTAAATAAAAACATAGGGGGTGTCTTGGGACATTTTCTGAATGTACAATAGTAAGTTAAGGTAAATCTTTAATCAATGAGGAATTCACTAGAAAATAGAACAGCTCAAAGAGTAGATACACTTTATCAGGGACGATTCTCATAAGGAATCTATTATGAATTACACTTGCTTAGGGAGGTTGGGAAGATGGCAGAGTAGGAGGATCCTAAGTTCACTGGGTCCCATGATTACAATGAGGTAATGCTCACATCAGTGTAAATAATCCAGAAAATGACCCAAAGATGGGAAGAACAAACTATATAACTAAAGGTAGAGAAGAGGGCATATCAAAGTATTTAGGAAGTGTAAGACACTGGAAGTGAAAAGGACCATGGCCATCTGTCATGGAGAGGGAGGCGCCCCACAGCATGCGGAAAGGCATGGGAAAATAGACTATCATACTAGGGAGCCCTCATGGGGAAAATAAATTCCTATAATATTATGCTTTGAAAATGGGTGGCTAAATCTTGTGAGTTCTTACAACAAGTAAGACTTAAAACCTAGAATTTTAAAAATTGGCAGGCCTGCCTGAGAGAGCCTAGATGGTATTAGAAAGTAGAGTCTTCACCCTTAAAGAGATGGCATGACAAACACCCTGCAGGGATATAGCCTGGAAGCAGAACTTTAAAAAATGCCAGGCCAGAGTGAAGAGAAGTTATTTATTCATCACAGACCTTGGCCCAGAGAGTCAGGGTTCATGGGAAAACCCCCCTGCCCCAGGAACAAAGGAGCTGGCAGGTGCCCTTTCCTTCCCCCACCTCCCAGTACAGATTCCCAGTGCAGATTCCACGCTTGTTACCAAACTTGCTTATACCACCCCCTGACCCAAACCTTGTCTCAGTAAGTCCATCCTTCCCAGCCATGCTTGCCTCAATTCTGGTGATGTGGGCCCTATTGCCTAGAAGACTGGTGCAAATATCGCCAACACCTCATCTCCCAGCCTGTGTGGTTTTTGGGACCTCAGTTCCACTAGTGGTGGCAACAGCAGGGCAGGTCTCATTTTGTAAGCAGAGCAATGCACACCTTCTTAAAATGTACCCCACCCAGCCAGGAACCAAACACTGCCCACAACAGGCAAAGAGAGCCTCTGCACACAACCAGACTGAAGGAAAAAGTGACCAGAATTCAATAGCAGGTCACATGTAATATACAGAGGAGACACTTCTGGAAGCATAGGGTCTGGTGAACAGAGGACACTACTGCAGGACACTACAAGGCCTCTTTTTAATAAAGTTATTATCTTCAAGAGCAGGAGATATAACTGAGTTTCTAAAGCACAAAAATAGACACCTAGAGTTAGACAAAATGAAACAGAGGAATGTCTTGCAATGAAAGAATAGGACCAACCACAGTAAGAGACCTGCAGGAAATGGAGATAAGCAATATCCCAGATAGATAATTTAAAGTAATGATCATAAAGATACTGAGGTTGAGAAAAAAAGTGGAAAACAACAGTGAAACCCTTAACAATGATATTTTTAAAAAGCCAATCAGAGATGAGACACAATAAATTAATTTAAAAATATACTCGATAGAACAAATAGGCTAGAAGAAGCAGATGAATGAACTAATGACCTGGAAGACAGAGTAATGGAAAGTAATCAAGCTGAGAATAAGGAGAAAAAAGAATTATGCGACACAAGAATAGACTTACAGAACTCAGTGACTCCATCAAGCATAATAATATTCACATTATAGGGATCCCAGAAGATGAAGACAAAAGGGGGCAGATAATTTATTTGGAGAAAAATAGCTGAAAAATTTCCTAATCTGGAAAAAGAAACAGGCATTGAGATCCAGGAGGCACAGAAATTCACCAACACAGTCAACCCAAGGAGATCCCCACCAAGGTACATAGTAATTAAAATGACAAAAAGTAGTGATAAAGGAAAAAAAAAAACTTTAAAGCAGCAAGAGAAGAGAAGACAATTATGTAAAAGAAAACCCCAGAAGGCTATCAGCAGAATTTCAGCAGGAACTTTGCAGGCAAGAAGGGAGTGGCATGATATAATCAAAGTGCTGAAAGGAAAAATTCTGCATCCAAGAATATCCTATCCAGCAAAACTATCATTTAATATAAAAGGAGAAGTAAAGAGTTCCTCAGACAAACAAAAACAAAAGGAGTTCATGACCACTACAGCAGCCCTACAAGAAATGTTAAAGGGGACCCTTTGAGTGGAAAGGGAAGACTACAAGTGAAAGTATAAAAAGTTGGAAGCACGGAATGCTTGGATGGCTCAGTGGTTAAGCTCTGCTTTGGGCTCAGGGGGTGATCTGGAGTTCAGGGATCGAGTCCCACATTGGGCTCCCTGAGGGAGCCTGCTTCTCCCTCTGCTTCTCACTCTGCCTCAGAGTGTCCTCTGTCTATGTACCTTGGTGGGGATCTCCTTGGGTTGACTGTGTTGGTGAATTTCTGCCTATTGCCTCTTTCTTTCTCTGTATCTCTCATGAATAAATAAATAAAATATTTTTAAAAGTTGGAAGCACAAAGCTAGTAAAAATAAGTATCTATAAAAATCAGTCAAGAGATTCACAAAATAAAAAGATATAAAATATGACAATATACCTAAAATGTGAGGGGTGGGAGAATTTAGAATAAGTTCAAATTTAAGTGACCATTAACTTCATATAGACTGCTATATGCAGAAGATATTACATACAAACCTAATGATAACATCAAAACAAAAACCAGTAACACATATACAAAGAATAAAGAGAAAGAAATTCAGGTATACCACTAAAGAAAGCCAACAACTATGAAAAAGAGAAAGAAAAGAAAGAATCAGAGAAAAACTACAAAACAACCACAAAACAAGTAACAAAATGGCAATAAATACATATCTATCAAAAATTACTTTGAATGTAAATGGACTAAACGTTCTAATCAAAAGACATAGGAAAACAGAGTGGAAAAAAAAAAAAAACAAGACTTGGGGCACCTGGGGCTCAGTTGGTTAAGTGACTGTCTTCAACTCGGGTCATGATCCCAGGATCATGGGATGGAGCCCTGCATCAAATTCCCTCTGCTCAGTGGAGAGTCTGCTTCTCCCTCTCTCTTTGCCCCTCCTCCCTGCTCATGCTGTCTCTCTCTCTCTCTCTCAAATAAATAAATAAAATCTTTAAAAGCAACAACAACAAAAACAATACTAATCTATATGCTGTCTACAAGAGACTCATTTCAGACCTAAAAACACCTGCAGATTGAAAATGAGGGAATACAGAAACATTTATTATGCAAATGAACTGCAAAAGAAAGCCAGAGTGGCAATACTTATATAAGACAAAATAGACTTCAAAACAAAATGTGTAACAAGAGACAATGAAGGACATTATATAATCAGTCAGGGGACAATGCAACAAAAGGATATAACAATTATAAATATGTATGCACCCAAAATGGGACCACCCAAATACATAAAATGATTAATAACAAACATAAATGAAGTAATCTATACTAGTACAATAATAGTAGAGGACTTTAACACCCAATTTAAATCAATAGTCACATCATCCAAACAGAAGATTAACAAGGAATCAGTGGTTTTGAATGACATACTGGATCAGATGGATTTAACAGATAGATTCAGAATATTCCATCCTAAAACAGCAAAATATACACTCTTTTCAAATGCACATGGAACATTCTCCAGAACGGATGACATATTAGGCCACAAAACAAGTTTCAACACATTCAAAAAGCTAAAAGTCATACCATTCAATTTTGTGACCACAATGCCATGAAACTAGAAATCATCCCCCAGGAAAAAAATATGTAAAGAGCACAAATACATGAAAGTTAAGTAATATGCTCCTAAACAATGAATGGGTCAAAGAAGAAACAAAAGAAAAAATACATGGAAATGAAAATGAAAACGTAACAATCCAAAATATTTGGGATACAGCAAAAGCAGTTGTTAGAGGGAAGTTTATAGCAATGCAGGCCTACCTCAGAAAGCAAGAAAAATCTCAAATGAACAATCTAACCTTACCCAATAGGAGTAAAAAAAACAAAACAAAACAAAACAAAAATCCAAATGCAGCAGAAAGAAAGAAATAATAAAGATTAGAGCAGAAATAAATGATATACAGACAAACAAAAATAACTGATCAATGAAACCAGGAGCTAGTTCTTTGAAAAGAACAACAAAATTGATAAATGTCTAGCCAGACTCATGAAAGAAAGAGAGAGAGAGAACTCAAACAAAGTCACAAATGAAAGAGGAGAAATAACAACTCGACCACAGATATACAAACAATTGTAAGAGAATAGTTTGAAAAGCTATATGCCAACAAATTGGACAACCTAGAAGGAATGCATAAATTCCTAGCATATAGCCTACCAAAACTGAAGCAGGAAGAAATAGAAAATTTAAACAGACTGATTAACAGCAATGGAATTGATTCAATAAGCAAAAAACCTCCAAAAGTACAGGACTAGAGGGCTTCACAGGCGAATTCTACCAAACATTTAAAGAAGAGTTAATACCTATTCTTAAACTATCCCAAGAAAAGAGAAGGAAAACTTCCTAATTTTTTCTCTGAAGCCACTATTACCCTGATACCAAACACAAAAAAGAGAACTACAGGACAATATGTCTGATGAGCATAGATGCAAAAACCCTCAATAAAAGACTAGCAGAACAAATCCAATACATTAAAAAAATTATTCACTACAATCAAGTGGGATTTATTCCTGTGATGCAAGGGTGACTTAATCTTCATAAATCAATCAGTGTGATACATCAACAGGAGAAATGATAAAAGCCATATGATTATTTTAATAGATGCAGAAAAAACATTTGACAATGTACAACATCCATTTGTGATAAAACCCTCAGCTAGCTAGACTTAAAGGGAGCATATCTCAACATAATAATAGGCATATATGAAAAATCCATAGCTAGCATCAACCTCAATGGGGAAAAACTGACAGCTTTCCCCTAAAGTAGGGAACATGATAAGGATGTCCACTCTTGCCGCTTTTATTTAACATAGTCCTGTAAATCCAAGCCATAACAGACAACAAAAATAAATAAAAAGGCATCCAAATCAATAAGGAGATAGTAAAACTATTTGTACATGACATGATACTATGTATAGAAAGCCCTAAAGCCCTAAACACCAAAACACTACTACGGCTCTTAAATGAATTCAGGATATAAAATTGTTGCAGGATATAAAATAATGTTCAGAAATCTGTTGCATTCCTATATACTAATAATGAATTAGCAGAAAGAAATTCAGAAAGCAACCCCATTTATAATTATATCAAAAATAATAAAATACTTAGGAATAAACTTAACCAAAGAGGTGAAAGACCTATAATCTGAAAACTATAAAACAATGATGAAAAAAATTGAAAAACACACAAAGAAATGGAAAGATATTTCATGCTTATGGATTGGAAGAAAAAATATTGTTAAAATGTCTATACTACCCAAAGTAATATACAGAGTTAATATAATACTTATTAAAATACTAATAACATTTTTTTCATGAAACTAGAACAAATAATCCTAAAATGTGTATGAAACCACAAAAGACCCTGAATAGATAAAGGAATTTTGAAAGACAAAAGCAAAACTGGAAATAATCACAATTCCAGATTTCAAGCTATGTTACAAAGCTGTAGTAATCAAAACAGTATGCAGTGGTGAGAGTGGACATACCTGTCTTGTTCCTGATCTTAGGGGAAAGGCTCCCAGTGCTTCCCCATTGAGAATGATATTTGCTGTGGGCTTTTCATAGATGGCTTTTAAGATGTCGAGGAATGTT